>NC_057796.1:15798975-15803816 GCF_018294505.1 Triticum aestivum
CGCGACTAAAGGTACCCTTTAGTCGCGGTTGGCCACACCAACCTCAACTAAAGGGTACCTTTAGTCCCGGTTGGCCACACCAACCGCGACTAAAGGGTACCTTTAGTCGCGGTCCGCCTCCCCAACCGGGACTAAAGGGTTTTGGCGCCGCTTTCGTTCCCGCGCAGAAAGACCCTTTAGTCGCGGTTGGGGACAACAACCGCGACTAAAGGGTACCCTTTAGTCGCGGTCCGCCTCCCCAACCGGGACTAAATGCATTGTGCTGGAACTGGCGCGGTGCGGTGGAATGTTTAGTCCCACCTCGCTAGCCGAGAGGCTTCGACAGTGGTTTATAAGCGCGGCTGGGCTCACCACTTCAAGCTCCTCTCAAATGCAGGCTTACCGGCCTATTCTGTCACTATGTGCTTGTGGGCCTACTGGGCCTTCTGCGGGCCTGAATCCTGGCCCATTGATGGGTTTCTAGTCGTATTCAGGCCGTGGTGGCCCAGTAGGAGGCATATTTTTTATTTTTTGCCTGTTTTGTGTTTTCTTTTTTGCTTTATTTATTTTGTTTTGTTTCTACTTACAACAAAAAACTTATTTATTTTATTTTATTTTGTTTCTAATTACTTATTTATTTTACTTTATGATAATTATTTTTGCTTTCAATTATTTTGAACAGAAAATACTTCGATAATTTTAGTTGAATCAATTTTATTTATGTTATTAAAATTTATTTTATTTTGTTTGTACTTATATATTTTATTAAAGTTTATATTATTTTGTTTCTAATTCATTTTAAAATCTTAAAAATACAAATAATATATCAAAAAATCAGAAAAATAAAACTAATTCATTTTAAAATCTTAAAAATACAAATAATATATCAAAAAAATCAGAAAAATAAAACTAATTCATTTTAAAATCTTAAAAATACAATTATATATCAAAAAAATCAGAAAAATAAAACTAATTCATTTTAAAATCCCTTGAAGGTTTGACAAAAGGTTTGATACATCATTCAGTTCATCGACCAAATACAAAGTTTGGTACAATAAATTATTACACATCAATTCTTCCCTTGTGTCCCTGCTTGCTTACGATTGTGCCATATCCATGGAGCATCCTCATCATTTAACTTAATGCTTGGGTCAGTGTTCACTTTGAAGGGCGGAATTTCACCAAACATATTATAATCTTCTGACATGTCTGTCTTGTCCTCCACTCCCACGATGTTTCTTTTCCCTGAAAGAACAATGTGGCGCTTTGGATCATCGCATGATGTACTGATCATTTTCTTATCTTTCCGTTTCCTCGGTTTGCTACTCATGTCCTTCAAATAAAAAACCTGAGCGACATCTTTGGCAAGGACGAATGGTTCGTCAAGGTAACCAAGATTGTTGAAATCCACCATTGTCATTTCATATTGCTCGTCCACCTTTACCCCACCTCCTGTTAGCTTGAACCATTTGCACCGGAACAAAGGGACCTTAAAGGAGGGTCCATAGTCAAGTTCCCATATCTCCTCTATGTAACCATAATATGTGACCTTTTGCCCATTCTCGGTTGCTGCATCAAAGCGGACACCACTGTTTTGGTTGGTGCTCTTTTTATCTTGGGCGATGGTGTAAAATGTATTCCCATTTATCTCGTACCCTTTGAAAGTCGTTATAGTCGAAGATGGTGTCTTGGCCAACAAGTACAGCTGATCTCCAACATCATTGTCATTCATTAAATGTTTTCGCAACCAACTGCCGAAAGTCTCCATGTGGGCCTTTCTAATCCAGGATTCAGGCTTCCCCGGGTTGTCCGAGCGTAAAATATTCTTGTGTTGCTCGAAGTACGGAGCCACCAAGCTGGAATTTTGCAAAACTGTGTGGTGTGCTTCAGTCATAGAATGACCGTCCGTACATATCATGGATTTCCTTCCGATCTTGCTTTTCCACTTAGTCTCCCCTCGTGCCGCGATTGAGGAATACCAATCGGCTTAAGGTCAGGAACATAGTCAATACAGAACTCAATTACCTCCTCATTTCCATAGCCCTTGACGATGCTTCCTTCTGGCCTAGCACGGTTACGAACATATTTCTTTAATACTCCCATGAACCTCTCAAAGGGGAACATATTGTGTAGAAATACAGGACCGAGAATGGAAATCTCTTCGACTAGGTGGAGCAGGAGGTGCGTCATAATATCGAAGAAGGATGGTGGGAACACCAACTCGAAACTGACAAGGCATTGGACCACATCGTTCTGTAACCGTGGTAGATCTTCTGGATTGATTACCTTCCGAGAGATTGCATTGAGGAATGCACATAGCTTCACAATGGCTACTCGAACATTTTCCGGTAGGAGCCCCCTCAAAGCAATCGGAAGCAATTGCGTCATAATCACGTGGCAGTCGTGAGACTTCAGGTTTTGGAACTTTTTCTCCGCCATGTTTATTATTCCCTTTATATTCGACGAGAAGCCAGACGGGACCTTCATACTGCTCAGGCATTCAAAAAAAATGACCTTCTCTTCTTTGGTAAGAGCGTAGCTGGCACGACCTTGAAACCATTCCGGATGCCGGTCATCTGGGTCTTTCAAAAGTTGCTGGTCCTGCCGTGCTTCCTTTGTATCATTTGTCTTCCCATACACGCCCAAGAAGCTTAGAAGATTCACGCAAATATTCTTCGTAACATGCATCACGTCGATTGCAGAGCGGACATCTAGGCCTTTCCAATATTCTAGCTCCCAAAATATAGATTTCTTCTTCCACATGGGTGCGTGCCCGTCAACTCCCCGCGGAACTGATTGTCCGCCAGGACCCTTTCCAAAGATGACTTTCAAATCCTTGACCATATCAAATATCTCAGCACCAGTATGTTCCGCAGGCTTCGGCCGGTGATCTGCCTTGCCGTTGAAATGCTTGCCTTTCTTTCTTAGGTTATGATTTCGGGGAAGAAATCGACGATGACCCAGGTACACGTTCTTCTTACAATTAACCAAACGTACACTCTCAGTCTCATGTAAGCAGTGCGTGCATGCATTGTATCCCTTGTTTGTCTGTCCTGAAAGGCTACTGAGAGCAGGCCAATCGTTGATGGTTACTAAAAGCAACGCTCGTAGGTCAAATTCCTCTCCTTTGTGCTCATCCCAGACACGTACACTAGGTCTGGGCCACAACTGTAAAAGTTCATCAACTAATGGCCTTAGGTACACATCGATGTCGTTCCTGGGTTGCTTTGGACCTTGGATGAGCACTGGCATCATAATGAACTTCCTCTTCATGCACAACCAAGGAGGAAGGTTGTAGATGCATAGAGTCACGGGCCAGGTGCTATGGCTGGAGCTCTGCTCGCCAAAAGGATTAATGCCATCAGTATTTAGACCAAATCTTATGTTCCTTGCGTCAGCTGCAAAATCTTTGAACACTGTCGATCTTTCTCCATTGCGTTCCATCAGCGGTGTGTCTCAACTCCCCGTCGGACTTACAGTCCTCTTTGTGCCATCGCAACGACTTGGCATGCTTTTTGTTCATGAACAGACGTTTCAACCGTGGTATTATAGGAGCATACCACATCACCTTGGCGGGAACCCTCTTCCTGGGTTTCTCGCCCTCAACATCGTCACCAGGGTCATCGCCTCTGATCTTATAACGCAATGAAGTGCATACAGGGCATTCATTCAAATTCTCGTATTCACCGCGGTAGAGGATGCAGTCGTTAATGCATGCATGTATCTTCAGAACCTCTAAACCTAGAGGGCAGACAACCTTCTTTGCTTCGTACGTACTGGCGGGCAACTCGTTATTCTTCGAAAACATATTCTTCAACATTTTCAGCAAATTTTCAAATGATGAGTCACCTACACCTTCCTGTGCCTTCCATTTTAGCAAATCCAGTGTGCAGCCCAGCTTTTTCAGACTATTATCGCATCCTGGATACAACGACTTTTTGTGATCCTCTAACATGCGATCCAAATTCTCCCTATCCTTGTCAGTTTCGCAGCGTCTCCGTGCATCAGCAATGGTCCGACCAAGATCATCAGCGGGCTCATCATGTGCCTCTTCTTCACCTTCACCTAACCCTTCCCCACCTTCAGCATCATCCTCCATGAAAGTATCACCGAAATGATCATGATAGTTATCATCGATATCATCCCCTTCTTCATCTTCTTCCATTCTAACCCCTCTTTCTCCATGCTTGGTCCAACAATTATAGCTTCGCATGAAACCGTGCCGAAGCAGGTGCATGTGAACGTCTCTTGAGGAGGAGTAACCCTTCTGATTCTTACAGACAGCACATGGACAGATAATAAAACCTTGCTGCTTGTTCGCATTTGCCACTACGAGGAAATCTTTCAAACCCGTAGTGAACTCGCCGGAGAGTCGGGGACCGTACATCCATTGCCGATTCATCTGCATTATTATTATATAAAGTATATAATTAACCATCATGCATTTGTTAAACTAACTAGCTAGAAATAATACAAATTAAACAATGAACTACACACATGCATATTTTATCAATGACACATGAAAGGTTCAAGTTGCTAACCGCGATCGCGGAGGAAAAATAAATGAGAAAGCTCAAGTGTGGCTCGGACACTTCATATCATGTTTGTTTCAGGCTCTCGGGCATTTCATCGAACACCTTGTGTGCATAGGAGGAACCAAAAGCAAACCCACCACCCCTTTCTGAAAATTGTGAAGTGAGCTGAGTGAAGTGAAGTGAGCTGAGTCCTATATATAGGGATGGGCCTTTAGTCCCGGTTGGCCTGGCCAACCGCGACTAAAGGCCTTCGGGGACCTTTAGTCCCGGTTGGCCAGGCCAACCGGGACTAAAGCCCCTCCCGTCCGCCAGCTGGATGGGCCTTTA
>NC_057796.1:15804156-15809521 GCF_018294505.1 Triticum aestivum
ACCTTTAGTCGCGGTTGGCCAGGCCAACCGGGACTAAAGCCCCTCCCGTCCGCCAGCTGTCGACCGAGCGCGCTGGGCCCAGATAGTTGGTCGTGGGTCTCCTCCCGAACCGCGACTAAAGACCCCTTTTGTCGCGGTTCGATTGTTTTGGGGTCTAATGGGGGCGTATGGAAGCCTTTTTTTCTACTAGTGATTGTTTAGGGACAATTCCGTAAATCCTACCACCACTTTTCCACACTCGCTATACTAATTTAATTGTAGTTTAATTAGAACAACACCTAACTTTCATTTTCACGTTCTTTATTATTTTACAAACCAATTGCTTAGGGACAATTTCTAGTTTTAATCTTGTTCTAGGTAAAGAAAACGTTAAGTGTGCGTATAGTTGTATTGATGATCGATATAATTTGAAGAGAATATAAGTTCTACCTTTAGCTTCTCGTTGAATTCAACACTCTTACTTATCGAGAAAAAGCTACAATGGACCCCCTATATTTGTGGGTTATCAACACCCAATGCATACTTGTGTTATCATACACCTTTTTGTGCCGTTGTGTAGTTAGTCTCCTTGATCATGTCTCACAAATTCTGATAAATCTCAAGCTGTTACATCCCAACTCTTAAAGACACAATGAATTCAGGATACAATTCAAGAACTGACCGGCTACCTAGCAGTAACGTAAGCTCTGTCAGCACTAAAGCAACATGCTAAACGAACTTCATGCGGCTAATCTCCTACATGCACGAGGCTAACTAGCTGTAGCACCAGCAACAACATAACCCACCAACACTCGATCGGCTAACACTCATTCTTGTCCGTTCCCTTCAGATCTGGTGCAGCCGCTTCACACCGCACTCAGCATCTGGATTCTATGCTGCTTCGCTCAACATCAGCATCTCATCATGTACACTCTTTAGCCAACTACTTGCCGTCTATGTATCACACGTACACCTTGCCGGCACCAACTACAACTACTTACATGTAAAACAAAGACTAAACATGCTGATACATGAATTAAAATTAGTGCTAACAAGTTTACCCCTAAATTTGATTCTCCAATATCTGATGGGAATCACCCGCAGCCATTTGCCAGATGAAGTGACTTCTCCTTGTCATGGAAGAAGCCAACGCTGCGTTGATCATGGTGCACCATCTTGCCGCGGACAGTACCCTCACTAAATCGATCGCCACACACCATCTTTCCATGGTCGATGTTGTCGCAGCGCCCATCATCACTTTGACATGCCACACGCGGCGTCCTCCACTTGGCGTTGACGACGCCATCGCAAGGCCGATCAGAACATCGTTTCCATCCAGCAGCATTGCACCGCAACCGGCCACCAGCGACATCGCGCTGCCGATAGATTTCACCTGGAGCCATCGTCCTACACCTCAAACGGAGTCCGCCGCGTCGCCGCCACCGCCTCGGATCGACAGGGCTCTGATGCCAATTGTTGTCACTGCCTCGTCGCAACCCTCTTCTTGTTCCTCTCACAATTCTCTTGTGGTTTCTATCGTCTTCTCTCAAGAACACAAGGACACACTGGGCATAAAACACACACACACGCGCGCGCGCGCACACACACACTTTACCAAGGACAGAAAACGCTTTGCTTCTCGCTCCCGGTGAGAACACATGTGTTGCATTGTTTTTTCTTGAGCCCTCTCGGCTACCTCGTTTCTCGTTTAGCTGTTCAACTTAAATACCCAGTACAAGAAGCTCAAACGTAGCCAAGGCAAAAACCTTCGCGGCTCTCATGCCATCCACCACACAACTTGTTTCACTACCCAACTAACTCACCCACTAACAACTTCATGCGGCTAATCTCCTACATGCACGAGGCTAACTAGGTACAGCACCAGCAACAACTTGACCCACCGACTAACTCGGCTAACACTTCTTCTATTTCATTGCCTTCAGATATTGTGCAGCCGCTTCACACGGCACTCAGCATCTCGCATCTATGCTGCTTCGCACAAAATTAGCATCTCATCATGCAAACTCTTTGGCGAATGACTTGTCGTCGACATATCACACGTACACCTTGCCGGCACCGCCTACAACTACTTAAATGCAAAACAAAAACTAAACATGCTGATTTATGAATCAAGATTAGTGCTAAGAAAGGTGACGTCCCATGAGTGGTTGTGAACTTTGTTACAAGTTTACCCATACATTGCTTCTTCAATAGTATAATGGCTCCCCATCCGTGCTGACAACCTTTCACACAAAATCACTGTGGTAACAACCTTATATCACGGGGGCAGCATGTTTTTTTTTGTTTAACAAGGATTACAAGAAGATTGTGTGCAACAAGTTTTACAGGTATGACTTGGACTACGAGGTAATACACCACACATAAAATGAATTCTAACTTTCCAATCAATCTAAACATATCCCTGAATCATAACTTCTCAACTTAAGACAGTTGTCTTCGAGTTATCTCACCGACAAGGGTCTCGTGAACCCAAGTGCCACCTTATCTCCCGAAAGAATGAAACATGTCTAACATTTTTCCAGGCTTGCATTTTCTATCAGTAATAGTCAATGTGAACAACGTGTTTTGTTCTCGAATAAAATGGGGGATTTGAACATAGAACGTTGCACCAAGATTATCATGCTACATACTAAAGATGCACCATGTTGTGGAGTGCGAAGTTGCAGTGGCCGGGCACCTTGGTGCCCCTTTCTTAAAAGAAAACATATTGGAAAGTTTCAAAAATAATTATGTGGAAACTGGTAGGATTCACTACAACTCCATGAATTTTTGTTTTGATTTTTTTTTTAATTTGTAAGCTGTACAAAAATAACAAAAAATTTGCTCATTTGAAAATACATATTTGCACTAGTAGAAAAAGGGTCTAATGTGAAGCACATTAGTCCCGGTTTGTAACTGAACCGGCACTAATGTGGCCATTAGTTCCGGTTCCAACGGTTAGGTGGGCGGCGCTCATTAGTACCGGTTTGTGGCGAACCTTTAGTACCGGTTCATGCCACGAACCGGTACTAAAGAGGTTGTGGCAGGCTGTTGTTAGGATGGGGCCCCACCAGCCAATTTAGTACCGGTTCATGCCACGGACCTGTACTAAAGAGGTTGTGGCAGGCTGTTTTTAGTCCCACCTCACTCCCCTAACAGGGTTTTTACCACCTTAAATATGTTACTTCTCAAACAATCACAAGCACTTGGTCTTCACTGAAATCTATGTGTAGAATTTGTGGCCGCAATATGAGTCTTCACCGATTTCTAAACCGTTGAGGACTCATATTGGCAATTCAGATTGTACACAAAAAGATCATTGATGATCAATGTATTTTTGATGTATATTTTTACGTGTTTACACATAGCAGTAGCGTGTTTTGGCTGAAAGGCGCTACTGCTAGGTCGTTTAGCAGTAGCGTGTTTCACTGTAGCGCGCTACTGCTAAGCCATTCTATCTTCCCTCAACTATCCGCCCCTCACTCTCTCCTCTCTCCACTCACACTCACACTCACACTCACTCGGTCTCCCCCCTCAATCCCCCGCGCCGGTCCTCCCCCGCCGGCCGCCCCCACTCTCTCCTCTCACCAAACTTATTACAACTTCAGGCCTTGAGGAAATGGTGTAAACTGCACGGAGCTATGTGTCCTTTCTCAACGCCTGAAGCTAAGCAACGTGCAGGTGAGCATTGCGCCTCTCCTTCATTTACGGCAAAAACTAAGCCTACAACTAAGCATGTGCAAAAAATTAGAGAGGGTTACGGCAAAAACTAAGCCTGAAGCTAAGCAACATGCAGGTGAGCATTGCGCCTCTCCTTCATTTTTTTTAACTTATTACAACTCCAGACTTTTTGTGCATTCAGTATGCACCATTCAAGGCCACGTCATCAGCTTTCAACCCTTTCTGCCTTCATTTGCTATTTTTCATGCATTTACTGATTTGTTTTGAGCTAAATGACCCTGAAATTGAAAAGCACTACAAATGAATTCTGAAAAGGTTGAAACTTGGCACGGTATCATCATTTCACTCACATAGCATGTGCAAAAAAGTAGAAAGGGTTACGGCAAAAACTAGATGCACTTCGTGTACAAAATGGACAAACTCTTTCGAAGTATCAAGGTTTCGGACGAAAACTCATCTGTTACAAAGTCATTTAATTATTTAAAACTTATTACAACTCCAGACTTTTTGCGCATTCAGTATGCACCATTCAAAGCCACGTCGTCAGCTTTCAACCCTTTCTGCCTTCATTTGCTATTTCTCATGCATTTACTGATTTGTTTTGAGCTAAATGACCCTGAAATTGAAAAGCACTACAAATGAACTCTGAAAAGGTTGAAACTTGGCATGGTATCTTCATTTCACCCACATAGCATGTGCAAAAAAGTAGAGTGGGTTATGGCAAAAACTTGATGCACTTCGTGTACAAAATGGACTGTCTCTTTCGAAGTATCAGGGTCTCGGACGAAAACTCATCTGTTACAAAGGCATTTCATTTTTTATAACTTATTACAACTCCAGACTTTTTGTGTATTCAGTATGCACCATTCAAAGCCATGTCATCATCTTTCAACCCTTTCTTCCTTCATTTGCAATTTTTCATGCATTTACTGATTTGTTTTGAACTAAATGACCCTGAAATTGAAAAGCACTACAGATGAACTCTGAAAAGGTTGAAACTTGGCATGGTATCATCATTTCACTCACATAGCATGTGCAAAAAAGTAGAGAGGGTTACGGGAAAAACTAGATGCACTTCGTGTACAAAATGGAAATCTCTTTCGAAGTATCAGGGTTTCGGACGAAAACTCATCTGCTACAAAGGCATTTCAATTTTTAAACTTATTACAACTTCAGACTTTTTGTGAATTCAGTATGCACCATTCAAAGCCATGTCATCAACATTCAACCCTTTCTGCCTTCATTTACTATTTTTCATGCATTTACTGATTTTTTTGAGCTAAATGACCCTGAAAATGAAATGCACTACAAATGAACTCCCAAAAGGTTGAAACTTGGCACGGTATCATCATTTCACCAACATAGCATGTGCAAAAAAGCTGAGAGGGTTACGGCAAAAACTGGATGCAATTCGTGTACAAAATGGATAGTCTCTTTCGAAGTATCAGGGTTTCGGACGTAAACTCATCTGTTACAAAGGCATTTCATTTTTTTACTTATTACAACTCCAGACTTTTTGTGCATTCAGTATGCACCATTCAAAGCCACGTCATCAACTTTCAACCCTTTCTGCCATCATTTACTATTTTTCATGCATTTACTTATTTGTTTTGAGCTAAATGACCCTGAAATTAAAAAGCAGTACAAATAAACTCTGATAAGGTTGAAACTTGGCATGGTATCATCATTTCACCAACATACCATG
>NC_057796.1:15809994-15816656 GCF_018294505.1 Triticum aestivum
AAAGCACTACAAATGAACACTGAAAAGGTTGATACTTGGCATGGTATCATCATTTCACCCACATAGCATGTGCAAAAAAGTAGAGTGGGTTATGGCAAAAACTGGATGCACTTCGTGTACAAAATGAACAGCCTCTTTCGAAGTATCAGGGTCTCGGACGAAAACTCATCTGTTACAAAGGCATTTCATTTTTTTAAACTTATTACAACTCCAGACTTTTTGTGTATTCAGTATGCACCATTCAAAGCCATGTCATGATATTTCAACCCTTTCTTCCTTCATTTGCAATTTTTCATGCATTTACTGATTTGTTTTGAGCTAAATGACCCTGAAATTGAAAAGCACTACAGATGAACACTGAAAAGGTTGAAACTTGGCATGGTATCATCATTTCCCTCACATAGCATGTGCAAAAAAGTAGAGAGGGTTACGGGGAAAACTAGATGCACTTCGTGTACAAAATGGACAATCTCTTTCGAAGTATCAGGGTTTCGGACGAAAACTCATCTGTTACAAAGGCATTTCAATTTTTTAAACATATTACAACTTCAGACTTTTTGTGCATTCAGTATGCACCATTCAAACCCATGTCATCAACTTTCAACCCTTTCTGCCTTCATTTACTATTTTTCATGCATTTACTGATTTTTTTGAGCTAAATGACCCTGAAATTGAAATGCACTACAAATGAACTCCCAAAAGGTTGAAACTTGGCATGGTATCATCATTTCACCAACATAGCATGTGCAAAAAAGCTGAGAGGGTTACGGCAAAAACTGGATGCAATTCGTGTACAAAATGGATAGTCTCTTTCGAAGTATCAGGGTTTCGGACGTAAACTCATCTGTTACAAAGGCATTTCATTTTTTTACTTATTACAACTCCAGACTTTTTGTGCATTCAGTATGCACCATTCAAAGCCACGTCATCAACTTTCAACCCTTTCTGCCTTCATTTGCTATTTTTCATGCATTTACTTATTTGTTTTAAGCTAAATGACCCTGAAATTAAAAAGCAGTACAAATAAACTCTGATAAGGTTGAAACTTGGCATGGTATCATCTTTTCACCCACATAGCATGTGAAAAAAGTTGAGAGGGTTACGGCAAAAACTGGATGCACTTCGTGTACAAAATGGACAATCTCTTTCGAAGTATCAAGGTTTCGGACGAAAACTCATCTGTTACAAAGGCATTTCACTTTTTAAACTTATTACAACTCCAGACATTTTGCGCATTCAGTATGCACCATTCAAAGCCACGTCATCAGCTTTCAACCCTTTCTGCCTTCATTTGCATTTGCTCATGCATTTACTGATTTATTTTGAGCTAAATGACCCTGAAATTGAAAAGCACTACAAATGAACACTGAAAAGGTTGAAACTTGGCATGGTATCATCATTTCACCCACATAGCATGTGCAAAAAAGTAGAGTGGGTTATGGCAAAAACTGGATGCACTTCGTGTACAAAATGAACAGTATCTTTCGAAGTACCAGGGTCTCGGACGAAAACTCATCTGTTACAAAGGCATTTCATTTTTTTAAACTTATTACAACTCCAGACTTTTTGTGTATTCAGTATGCACCATTCAAAGCCATGTCATCTTCTTTCAACCCTTTCTTCCTTCATTTGCAATTTTTCATGCATTTACTGATTTGTTTTGAGCTAAATGACCCTGAAATTGAAAAGCACTACAGATGAACTCTGAAAAGGTTGAAACTTGCCATGGTATCATCATTTCCCTCACATAGCATGTGCAAAAAAGTAGAGAGGGTTACGGGGAAAACTAGATGCACTTCTTGTACAAAATGGACAATCTCTTTCGAAGTATCAGGGTTTCGGACGAAAACTCATCTGTTACAAAGGCATTTCAATTTTTTAAACATATTACAACTTCAGACTCTTTGTGCATTCAGTATGCACCATTCAAACCCATGTCATCAACTTTCAACCCTTTCTGCCTTCATTTACTATTTTTCATGCATTTACTGATTTTTTTGAGCTAAATGACCCTGAAATTGAAATGCACTACCAATGAACTCCCAAAAGGTTGAAACTTGGCATGGTATCATCATTTCACCAACATAGCATGTGCAAAAAAGCTGAGAGGGTTACGGCAAAAACTGGATGCAATTCGTGTACAAAATGGATAGTCTCTTTCGAAGTATCAGGGTTTCGGACGTAAACTCATCTGTTACAAAGGCATTTACTTATTACAACTCCAGACTTTTTGTGCATTCAGTATGCACCACTCAAAGCCACGTCATCAACTTTCAACCCTTTCTGCCTTCATTTGCTATTTTTCATGCATTTACTTATTTGTTTTAAGCTAAATGACCTGAAATTAAAAAGCAGTACAAATAAACTCTGATAAGGTTGAAACTTGGCATGGTATCATCTTTTCACCCACATAGCATGTGAAAAAAAGTTGAGAGGGTTACGGCAAAAACTGGATGCACTTCGTGTACAAAATGGACAATCTCTTTCGAAGTATCAAGGTTTCGGACGAAAACTCATCTGTTACAAAGGCATTTCACTTTTTAAACTTATTACAACTCCAGACATTTTGCGCATTCAGTATGCACCATTCAAAGCCACGTCATCAGCTTTCAACCCTTTCTGCCTTCATTTGCATTTTCTCATGCATTTACTGATTTATTTTGAGCTAAATGACCCTGAAATTGAAAAGCACTACAAATGAACACTGAAAAGGTTGAAACTTGGCATGGTATCATCATTTCACCCACATAGCATGTGCAAAAAAGTAGAGTGGGTTATGGCAAAAACTGGATGCACTTCGTGTACAAAATGAACAGTATCTTTCGAAGTATCAGGGTCTCGGACGAAAACTCATCTGTTACAAAGGCATTTCATTTTTTTAAACTTATTACAACTCCAGACTTTTTGTGTATTCAGTATGCACCATTCAAAGCCATGTCATCATCTTTCAACCCTTTCTTCCTTCATTTGCAATTTTTCATGCATTTACTGATTTGTTTTGAGCTAAATGACCCTGAAATTGAAAAGCACTACAGATGAACTCTGAAAAGGTTGAAACTTGCCATGGTATCATCATTTCCCTCACATAGCATGTGCAAAAAAGTAGAGAGGGTTACGGGGAAAACTAGATGCACTTCGTGTACAAAATGGACAATCTCTTTCGAAGTATCAGGGTTTCGGACGAAAACTCATCTGTTACAAAGGCATTTCAATTTTTTAAACTTATTACAACTTCAGACTCTTCGTGCATTCAGTATGCACCATTCAAACCCATGTCATCAACTTTCAACCCTTTCTGCCTTCATTTACTATTTTTCATGCATTTACTGATTTTTTTGAGCTAAATGACCCTGAAATTGAAATGCACTACAAATGAACTCCCAAAAGGTTGAAACTTGGCATGGTATCATCATTTCACCAACATAGCATGTGCAAAAAAGCTGAGAGGGTTACGGCAAAAACTGGATGCAATTCGTGTACAAAATGGATAGTCTCTTTCGAAGTATCATGGTTTCGGACGTAAACTCATCTGTTACAAAGGCATTTCATTTTTTTACTTATTACAACTCCAGACTTTTTGTGCATTCAGTATGCACCATTCAAAGCCACGTCATCAACTTTCAACCCTTTCTGCCTTCATTTGCTATTTTTCATGCATTTACTTATTTGTTTTAAGCTAAATGACCCTGAAATTAAAAAGCAGTACAAATAAACTCTGATAAGGTTGAAACTTGGCATGGTATCATCTTTTCACCGACATAGCATGTGAAAAAAAGTTGAGAGAGTTACGGAAAAACTGGATGCACTTCGTGTACAAAATGGACAATCTCTTTCGAAGTATCAAGGTTTCGGACGAAAACTCATCTGTTACAAAGGCATTTCACTTTTTAAACTTATTACAACTCCAGACTTTTTGCGCATTCAGTATGCACCATTCAAAGCCACGTCATCAGCTTTCAACCCTTTCTGCCTTCATTTGCATTTTCTCATGCATTTACTGATTTATTTTGAGCTAAATGACCCTGAAATTGAAAAGCACTACAAATGAACACTGAAAAGGTTGAAACTTGGCATGGTATCATCATTTCACCCACATAGCATGTGCAAAAAAGTAGAGTGGGTTATGGCAAAAACTGGATGCAATTCGTGTACAAAATGAACAGTCTCGTTCGAAGTATCAGGGTCTCGGACGAAAACTCATCTGTTACAAAGGCATTTCATTTTTTTAAACTTATTACAACTCCAGACTTTTTGTGTATTCAGCATGCACCATTCAAAGCCATGTCATCATCTTTCAACCCTTTCTTCCTTCATTTGCAATTTTTCATGCATTTACTGATTTGTTTTGAGCTAAATGACCCTGAAATTGAAAAGCACTACAGATGAACTCTGAAAAGGTTGAAACTTGGCATGGTATCATCATTTCCCTCACATAGCATGTGCAAAAAAGTAGAGAGGGTTACGGGCAAAACTAGATGCACTTCGTGTACAAAATGGACAATCTCTTTCGAAGTATCAGGGTTTCGGACGAAAACCCATCTGTTACAAAGGCATTTTAATTTTTTAAACTTATTACAACTTCAGACTTTTTGTGCATTCAGTATGCACCATTCAAACCCATGTCATCAACTTTCAACCCTTTCTGACTTCATTTACTATTTTTCATGCATTTACTGATTTTTTTGAGCTAAATGACCCTGAAATTGAAATGCACTATAAATGAACTCCCAAAAGGTCGAAACTTGGCATGGTATCATCATTTCACCAACATAGCATGTGCAAAAAAGCCAAGAGGGTTACGGCAAAAACTGGATGCAATTCGTGTACAAAATGGATAGTCTCTTTCGAAGTATCAGGGTTTCGGACGTAAACTCATCTGTTACAAAGGCATTTCATTTTTTTACTTATTACAACTCCAGACTTTTTGTGCATTCAGTATGCACCATTCAAAGCCACGTCATCAACTTTCAACCCTTTCTGCCTTCATTTGCTATTTTTCATGCATTTACTTATTTGTTTTAAGCTAAATGACCCTGAAATTAAAAAGCAGTACAAATAAACTCTGATAAGGTTGAAACTTGGCATGGTATCATCTTTTCACCCACATAGCATGTGAAAAAAGTTGAGAGGGTTACGGCAAAAACTGGATGCACTTCGTGTACAAAATGGACAATCTCTTTCGAAGTATCAAGGTTTCAGACGAAAACTCATCTGTTACAAAGGCATTTCACTTTTTAAACTTATTACAACTCCAGACTTTTTGCGCATTCAGTATGCACCATTCAAAGCCACGTCATCAGCTTTCAACCCTTTCTGCCTTCATTTGCATTTTCTCATGCATTTACTGATTTATTTTGAGCTAAATGACCCTGAAATTGAAAAGCACTACAAATGAACACTGAAAAGGTTGAAACTTGGCATGGTATCCTCATTTCACCCACATAGCATGTGCAAAAAAGTAGAGTGGGTTATGGCAAAAACTAGATGCAATTCGTGTACAAAATGAACAGTCTCGTTCGAAGTATCAGGGTCTCGGACGAAAACTCATCTGTTACAAAGGCATTTCATTTTTTTAAACTTATTACAACTCCAGACTTTTTGTGTATTCAGCATGCACCATTCAAAGCCATGTCATCATCTTTCAACCCTTTCTTCCTTCATTTGCAATTTTTCATGCATTTACTGATTTGTTTGAGCTAAATGACCCTGAAATTGAAAAGCACTACAGATGAACTCTGAAAAGGTTGAAACTTGGCATGGTATCATCATTTCCCTCACATAGCATTTGCAAAAAAGTAGAGAGGGTTACGGGGAAAACTAGATGCACTTCGTGTACAAAATGGACAATCTCTTTCGAAGTATCAGGGTTTCGGACGAAAACCCATCTGTTACAAAGGCATTTTAATTTTTTAAACTTATTACAACTTCAGACTTTTTGTGCATTCAGTATGCACCATTCAAACCCATGTCATCAACTTTCAACCCTTTCTGACTTCATTTACTATTTTTCATGCATTTACTGATTTTTTTGAGCTAAATGACCCTGAAATTGAAATGCACTACAAATGAACTCCCAAAAGGTCGAAACTTGGCATGGTATCATCATTTCACCAACATAGCATGTGCAAAAAAGCCAAGAGGGTTACGGCAAAAACTGGATGCAATTCGTGTACAAAATGGATAGTCTCTTTCGAAGTATCAGGGTTTCGGACGTAAACTCATCTGTTACAAAGGCATTTCATTTTTTTACTTATTACAACTCCAGACTTTTTGTGCATTCAGTATGCACCATTCAAAGCCACGTCATCAACTTTCAACCCTTTCTGCCTTCATTTGCTATTTTTCATGCATTTACTTATTTGTTTTAAGCTAAATGACCCTGAAATTAAAAAGCAGTACAAATAAACTCTGATAAGGTTGAAACTTGGCATGGTATCATCTTTTCACCCACATAGCATGTGAAAAAAAGTTGAGAGGGTTACGGCAAAAACTGGATGCACTTCGTGTACAAAATGGACAATCTCTTTCGAAGTATCAAGGTTTCGGACGAAAACTCATCTGTTACAAAGGCATTTCACTTTTTAAACTTATTACAACTCCAGACTTTTTGCGCATTCAGTATGCACCATTCAAAGCCACGTCATCAGCTTTCAACCCTTTCT
>NC_057796.1:15816689-15821440 GCF_018294505.1 Triticum aestivum
TCCTCATTTCACCCACATAGCATGTGCAAAAAAGTAGAGTGGGTTATGGCAAAAACTGGATGCACTTCGTGTACAAAATGAACAGTCTCTTTCGAAGTATCAGGGTCTCGGACGAAAACTCATCTGTTACAAAGGCATTTCATTTTTTTAACTTATTACAACTCCAGACTTTTTGTGTATTCAGTATGCACCATTCAAAGCCATGTCATCATCTTTCAACCCTTTCTTCCTTCATTTGCAATTTTTCATGCATTTACTGATTTGTTTTGAGTTAAACGACCCTGAAATTGAAAAGCACTACAGATGAACTCTGAAAAGGTTGAAACTTGGCATGGTATCATCATTTCCCTCACATAGCATTTGCAAAAAAGTAGAGAGGGTTACGGGGAAAACTAGATGCACTTCGTGTACAAAATGGACAATCTCTTTCGAAGTATCAGGGTTTCGGACGAAAACTCATCTGTTACAAAGGCATTTCAATTTTTTAAACTTATTACAACTTCAGACTTTTTGTGCATTCAGTATGCACCATTCAAACCCATGTCATCAACTTTCAACCCTTTCTGCCTTCATTTACTATTTTTCATGCATTTACTGATTTTTTTGAGCTAAATGACCCTGAAATTGAAATGCACTACAAATGAACTCCCAAAAGGTTGAAACTTGGCATGGTATCATCATTTCACCAACATAGCATGTGCAAAAAAGTTGAGAGGGTTACGGCAAAAACTGGAAGCAATACGTGTACAAAATGGATAGTCTCTTTCGAAGTATCAGGGTTTCGGACGTAAACTCATCTGTTACAAAGGCATTTCATTTTTTTACTTATTACAACTCCAGACTTTTTGTGCATTCAGTATGTACCATTCAAAGCCACGTCATCAGCTTTCAACCCTTTCTGCCTTCATTTGCTATTTTTCATGCATTTACTTATTTGTTTTAAGCTAAATGACCCTGAAATTAAAAAGCAGTACAAATAAACTCTGATAAGGTTGAAACTTGGCATGGTATCATCTTTTCACCCACATAGCATGTGAAAAAAGTTGAGAGGGTTACGGCAAAAACTGGATGCACTTCGTGTACAAAATGGACAATCTCTTTCGAAGTATCAAGGTTTCGGACGAAAACTCATCTGTTACAAAGGCATTTCACTTTTTAAACTTATTACAACTCCAGACATTTTGCGCATTCAGTATGCACCATTCAAAGCCACGTCATCAGCTTTCAACCCTTTCTGCATTCATTTGCATTTTCTCATGCATTTACTGATTTGTTTTGAGCTAAATGACCCTGAAATTGAAAAGAACTACAAATGAACACTGAAAAGGTTGAAACTTGGCATGGTATCATCATTTCACCCACATAGCATGTTCAAAAAAGTAGAGTGGGTTATGGCAAAAACTGGATGCACTTCGTGTACAAAATGAACAGTCTCTTTCGAAGTATCAGGGTCTCGGACGAAAACTCATCTGTTACAAAGGCATTTCATTTTTTTAAACTTATTACAACTCCAGACTTTTTGTGTATTCAGTATGCACCATTCAAAGCCATGTCATCATCTTTCAACCCTTTCTTCCTTCATTTGCAATTTTTCATGCATTTACTGATTTGTTTTGAGCTAAATGACCCTGAAATTGAAAAGCACTAGAGATGAACACTGAAAAGGTTGAAACTTGGCATGGTATCATCATTTCCCTCACATAGCATGTGCAAAAAAGTAGAGAGGGTTACGGGGAAAACTAGATGCATTTCGTGTACAAAATGGACAATCTCTTTCGAAGTATCAGGGTTTCGGACGAAAACTCATCTGTTACAAAGGCATTTCAATTTTTTAAACATATTACAACTTCAGACTTTTTGTGCATTCAGTATGCACCATTCAAACCCATGTCATCAACTTTCAACCCTTTCTGCCTTCATTTACTATTTTTCATGCATTTACTGATTTTTTTGAGCTAAATGACCCTGAAATTGAAATGCACTACAAATGAACTCCGAAAAGGTTGAAACTTGGCATGGTATCATCATTTCACCAACATAGCATGTGCAAAAAAGCTGAGAGGGTTACGGCAAAAACTGGATGCAATTCGTGTACAAAATGGATAGTCTCTTTCGAAGTATCAGGGTTTCGGACGTAAACTCATCTGTTACAAAGGCATTTCATTTTTTTACTTATTACAACTCCAGACTTTTTGTGCATTCAGTATGCACCATTCAAAGCCACGTCATCAACTTTCAACCCTTTCTGCCTTCATTTGCTATTTTTCATGCATTTACTTATTTGTTTTAAGCTAAATGACCCTGAAATTAAAAAGCAGTACAAATAAACTCTGATAAGGTTGAAACTTGGCATGGTATCATCTTTTCACCCACATAGCATGTGAAAAAAGTTGAGAGGGTTACGGCAAAAACTGGATGCACTTCGTGTACAAAATGGACAATCTCTTTCGAAGTATCAAGGTTTCGGACGAAAACTCATCTGTTACAAAGGCATTTCACTTTTTAAACTTATTACAACTCCAGACATTTTGCGCATTCAGTATGCACCATTCAAAGCCACGTCATCAGCTTTCAACCCTTTCTGCCTTCATTTGCATTTTCTCATGCATTTACTGATTTATTTTGAGCTAAATGACCCTGAAATTGAAAAGCACTACAAATGAACACTGAAAAGGTTGAAACTTGGCATGGTATCATCATTTCACCCACATAGCATGTGCAAAAAAGTAGAGTGGGTTATGGCAAAAACTGGATGCACTTCGTGTACAAAATGAACAGTATCTTTCGAAGTATCAGGGTCTCGGACGAAAACTCATCTGTTACAAAGGCATTTCATTTTTTTAAACTTATTACAACTCCAGACTTTTTGTGTATTCAGTATGCACCATTCAAAGCCATGTCATCATCTTTCAACCCTTTCTTCCTTCATTTGCAATTTTTCATGCATTTACTGATTTGTTTTGAGCTAAATGACCCTGAAATTGAAAAGCACTACAGATGAACTCTGAAAAGGTTGAAACTTGGCATGGTATCATCATTTCCCTCACATAGCATGTGCAAAAAAGTAGAGAGGGTTACGGGGAAAACTAGATGCACTTCGTGTACAAAATGGACAATCTCTTTCAAAGTATCAGGGTTTCGGACGAAAACTCATCTGTTACAAAGGCATTTTAATTTTTTAAACTTATTACAACTTCAGACTTTTTGTGCATTCAGTATGCACCATTCAAACCCATGTCATCAACTTTCAACCCTTTCTGACTTCATTTACTATTTTTCATGCATTTACTGATTTTTTTGAGCTAAATGACCCTGAAATTGAAATGCACTACAAATGAACTCCCAAAAGGTCGAAACTTGGCATGGTATCATCATTTCACCAACATAGCATGTGAAAAAAAGCCAAGAGGGTTACGGCAAAAACTGGATGCAATTCGTGTACAAAATGGATAGTCTCTTTCGAAGTATCAGGGTTTCGGACGTAAACTCATCTGTTACAAAGGCATTCCATTTTTTTTACTTATTACAACTCCAGACTTTTTGTGCATTCAGTATGCACCATTCAAAGCCACGTCATCAACTTTCAACCCTTTCTGCCTTCATTTGCTATTTTTCATGCATTTACTTATTTGTTTTAAGCTAAATGACCCTGAAATTAAAAAGCAGTACAAATAAACTCTGATAAGGTTGAAACTTGGCATGGTATCATCTTTTCACCCACATAGCATGTGAAAAAAAGTTGAGAGGGTTACGGCAAAAACTGGATGCACTTCGTGTACAAAATGGACAATCTCTTTCGAAGTATCAAGGTTTCGGACGAAAACTCATCTGTTACAAAGGCATTTCACTTTTTAAACTTATTACAACTCCAGACTTTTTGCGCATTCAGTATGCACCATTCAAAGCCACGTCATCAGCTTTCAACCCTTTCTGCCTTCATTTGCATTTTCTCATGCATTTACTGATTTGTTTTGAGCTAAATGACCCTGAAATTGAAAAGCACTACAAATGAACACTGAAAAGGTTGAAACTTGGCATGGTATCCTCATTTCACCCACATAGCATGTGCAAAAAAGTAGAGTGGGTTATGGCAAAAACTGGATGCACTTCGTGTACAAAATGAACAGTCTCTTTCGAAGTATCAGGGTCTCGGACGAAAACTCATCTGTTACAAAGGCATTTCATTTTTTTAAACTTATTACAACTCCAGACTTTTTGTGTATTCAGCATGCACCATTCAAAGCCATGTCATCATCTTTCAACCCTTTCTTCCTTCATTTGCAATTTTTCATGCATTTACTGATTTGTTTTGAGCTAAATGACCCTGAAATTGAAAAGCACTACAGATGAACTCTTAAAAGGTTGAAAGTTGGCATGGTATCATCATTTCCCTCACATAGCATTTGCAAAAAAGTAGAGAGGGTTACGGGGAAAACTAGATGCACTTCGTGTACAAAATGGACAATCTCTTTCGAAGTATCAGGGTTTCGGACGAAAACTCATCTGTTACAAAGGCATTTCAATTTTTTAAACTTATTACAACTTCAGACTTTTTGTGCATTCAGTATGCACCATTCAAACCCATGTCATCAACTTTCAACCCTTTCTGCCTTCATTTACTATTTTTCATGCATTTACTGATTTTTTTGAGCTAAATGACCCTGAAATTGAAATGCACTACAAATGAACTCCCAAAAGGTTGAAACTTGGCATGGTATCATCATTTCACCAACATAGCATGTGCAAAAAAG
>NC_057796.1:15821450-15827946 GCF_018294505.1 Triticum aestivum
TCATCTTTTCACCCACATAGCATGTGAAAAAAAGTTGAGAGGGTTACGGCAAAAACTGGATGCACTTCGTGTACAAAATGGACAATCTCTTTCGAAGTATCAAGGTTTCGGACGAAAACTCATCTGTTACAAAGGCATTTCACTTTTTAAACTTATTACAACTCCAGACTTTTTGCGCATTCAGTATGCACCATTCAAAGCCACGTCATCAACTTTCAACCCTTTCTGCCTTCATTTGCATTTTCTCATGCATTTACTGATTTGTTTTGAGCTAAATGACCCTGAAATTGAAAAGCACTACAAATGACACTGAAAAGGTTGAAACTTGGCATGGTATCATCATTTCACCCACATAGAATGTGCAAAAAAGTAGAGTGGGTTATGGCAAAAACTGGATGCACTTCGTGTACAAAATGAACAGTCTCTTTCAAAGTATCAGGGTCTCGGACGAAAACTCATCTGTTACAAAGGCATTTCATTTTTTTAAACTTATTACAACTCCAGACTTTTTGTGTATTCAGTATGCACCATTCAAAGCCATGTCATCATCTTTCAACCCTTTCTTCCTTCATTTGCAATTTTTCATGCATTTACTGATTTGTTTTGAGCTAAATGACCCTGAAATTGAAAAGCACTACAGATGAACTCTGAAAAGGTTGAACCTTGCCATGGTATCATCATTTCCCTCACATAGCATGTGCAAAAAAGTAGAGAGGGTTACGGGGAAAACTAGATGCACTTCGTGTACAAAATGGACAATCTCTTTCGAAGTATCAGGGTTTCGGACGAAAACTCATCTGTTACAAAGGCATTTCAATTTTTTAAACATATTACAACTTCAGACTCTTTGTGCATTCAGTATGCACCATTCAAACCCATGTCATCAACTTTCAACCCTTTCTGCCTTCATTTACTATTTTTCATGCATTTACTGATTTTTTTGAGCTAAATGACCCTGAAATTGAAATGCACTACAAATGAACTCCCAAAAGGTTGAAACTTGGCATGGTATCATCATTTCACCAACATAGCATGTGCAAAAAAGCTGAGAGGGTTACGGCAAAAACTGGATGCAATTCGTGTACAAAATGGATAGTCTCTTTCGAAGTATCATGGTTTCGGGCGTAAACTCATCTGTTACAAAGGCATTTCATTTTTTTACTTATTACAACTCCAGACCTTTTGTGCATTCAGTATGCACCATTCAAAGCCACGTCATCAACTTTCAACCCTTTCTGCCTTCATTTGCTATTTTTCATGCATTTACTTATTTGTTTTAAGCTAAATGACCCTGAAATTAAAAAGCAGTACAAATAAACTCTGATAAGGTTGAAACTTGGCATGGTATCATCTTTTCACCCACATAGCATGTGAAAAAAAGTTGAGAGGGTTACGGCAAAAACTGGATGCACTTCGTGTACAAAATGGACAATCTCTTTCGAAGTATCAAGGTTTCGGACGAAAACTCATCTGTTACAAAGGCATTTCACTTTTTAAACTTATTACAACTCCAGACTTTTTGCGCATTCAGTATGCACCATTCAAAGCCACGTCATCAGCTTTCAACCCTTTCTTCCTTCATTTGCATTTTCTCATGCATTTACTGATTTGTTTTGAGCTCAATGACCCTGAAATTGAAAAGCACTAGAAATGAACACTGAAAAGTTTGAAACTTGGCATGGTATCATAATTTCACCCACATAGCATGTGCAAAAAAGTAGAGTGGGTTATGGAAAAAACTGGATGCACTTCGTGTACAAAATGAACAGTCTCTATCGAAGTATCAGGGTCTCGGACGAAAACTCATCTGTTACAAAGGCATTTCATTTTTTTAAACTTATTACAACTCCAGACTTTTTGTGTATTCAGTATGCACCATTCAAAGCCATGTCATCATCTTTCAACCCTTTCTTCCTTCATTTGCAATTTTTCATGCATTTACTGATTTATTTTGAGCTAAATGACCCTGAAATTGAAAAGCACTACAGATGAACTCTGAAAAGGTTGAAACTTGGCATGGTATCATCATTTCCCTCACATAGCATGTGCAAAAAAGTAGAGAGGGTTACGGGGAAAACTAGATGCACTTCGTGTACAAAATGGACAATCTCTTTCGAAGTATCAGGGTTTCGGACGAAAACTCATCTGTTACAAAGGCATTTCAATTTTTTAAACTTATTACAACTTCAGACTTTTTGTGCATTCAGTATGCACCATTCAAACCCATGTCATCAACTTTCAACCCTTTCTGCCTTCATTTACTATTTTTCATGCATTTACTGATTTTTTTGAGCTAAATGACCCTGAAATTGAAATGCACTACAAATGAACTCCCAAAAGGTTGAAACTTGGCATGGTATCATCATTTCACCAACATAGCATGTGCAAAAAAGCTGAGAGGGTTACGGCAAAAACTGGATGCAATTCGTGTACAAAATGGATAGTCTCTTTCGAAGTATCAGGGTTTCGGACGTAAACTCATCTGTTACAAAGGCATTTCATTTTTTTACTTATTACAACTCCAGACTTTTTGTGCATTCAGTATGCACCATTCAAAGCCACGTCATCAACTTTCAACCCTTTCTGCCTTCATTTGCTATTTTTCATGCATTTACTTATTTGTTTTAAGCTAAATGACCCTGAAATTAAAAAGCAGTACAAATAAACTCTGATAAGGTTGAAACTTGGCATGGTATCATCTTTTCACCCACATAGCATGTGAAAAAAGTTGAGAGGGTTACGGCAAAAACTGGATGCACTTCGTGTACAAAATGGACAATCTCTTTCGAAGTATCAAGGTTTCGGACGAAAACTCATCTGTTACAAAGGCATTTCACTTTTTAAACTTATTACAACTCCAGACTTTTTGCGCATTCAGTATGCACCATTCAAAGCCACGTCATCAGCTTTCAACCCTTTCTGCCTTCATTTGCATTTTCTCATGCATTTACTGATTTGTTTTGAGCTAAATGACCCTGAAATTGAAAAGCACTACAAATGAACACTGAAAAGGTTGAAACTTGGCATGGTATCATCATTTCACCCACATAGCATGTGCAAAAAAGTAGAGTGGGTTATGGCAAAAACTGGATGCAATTCGTGTACAAAATGAACAGTCTCGTTCGAAGTATCAGGGTCTCGGACGAAAACTCATCTGTTACAAAGGCATTTCATTTTTTTAAACTTATTACAACTCCAGACTTTTTGTGTATTCAGCATGCACCATTCAAAGCCATGTCATCATCTTTCAACCCTGTCTTCCTTCATTTGCAATTTTTCATGCATTTACTGATTTGTTTTGAGCTAAATGACCCTGAAATTGAAAAGCACTACAGATGAACTCTGAAAAGGTTGAAACTTGGCATGGTATCATCATTTCCCTCACATAGCATGTGCAAAAAAGTAGAGAGGGTTACGGGGAAAACTAGATGCACTTCGTGTACAAAATGGACAATCTCTTTCAAAGTATCAGGGTTTCGGACGAAAACTCATCTGTTACAAAGGCATTTTAATTTTTTAAACTTATTACAACTTCAGACTTTTTGTGCATTCAGTATGCACCATTCAAACCCATGTCATCAACTTTCAACCCTTTCTGACTTCATTTACTATTTTTCATGCATTTACTGATTTTTTTGAGCTAAATGACCCTGAAATTGAAATGCACTACAAATGAACTCCCAAAAGGTCGAAACTTGGCATGGTATCATCATTTCACCAACATAGCATGTGAAAAAAAGCCAAGAGGGTTACGGCAAAAACTGGATGCAATTCGTGTACAAAATGGATAGTCTCTTTCGAAGTATCAGGGTTTCGGACGTAAACTCATCTGTTACAAAGGCATTCCATTTTTTTTACTTATTACAACTCCAGACTTTTTGTGCATTCAGTATGCACCATTCAAAGCCACGTCATCAACTTTCAACCCTTTCTGCCTTCATTTGCTATTTTTCATGCATTTACTTATTTGTTTTAAGCTAAATGACCCTGAAATTAAAAAGCAGTACAAATAAACTCTGATAAGGTTGAAACTTGGCATGGTATCATCTTTTCACCCACATAGCATGTGAAAAAAAGTTGAGAGGGTTACGGCAAAAACTGGATGCACTTCGTGTACAAAATGGACAATCTCTTTCGAAGTATCAAGGTTTCGGACGAAAACTCATCTGTTACAAAGGCATTTCACTTTTTAAACTTATTACAACTCCAGACTTTTTGCGCATTCAGTATGCACCATTCAAAGCCACGTCATCAGCTTTCAACCCTTTCTGCCTTCATTTGCATTTTCTCATGCATTTACTGATTTGTTTTGAGCTAAATGACCCTGAAATTGAAAAGCACTACAAATGAACACTGAAAAGGTTGAAACTTGGCATGGTATCCTCATTTCACCCACATAGCATGTGCAAAAAAGTAGAGTGGGTTATGGCAAAAACTGGATGCACTTCGTGTACAAAATGAACAGTCTCTTTCGAAGTATCAGGGTCTCGGACGAAAACTCATCTGTTACAAAGGCATTTCATTTTTTTAAACTTATTACAACTCCAGACTTTTTGTGTATTCAGCATGCACCATTCAAAGCCATGTCATCATCTTTCAACCCTTTCTTCCTTCATTTGCAATTTTTCATGCATTTACTGATTTGTTTTGAGCTAAATGACCCTGAAATTGAAAAGCACTACAGATGAACTCTTAAAAGGTTGAAAGTTGGCATGGTATCATCATTTCCCTCACATAGCATTTGCAAAAAAGTAGAGAGGGTTACGGGGAAAACTAGATGCACTTCGTGTACAAAATGGACAATCTCTTTCGAAGTATCAGGGTTTCGGACGAAAACTCATCTGTTACAAAGGCATTTCAATTTTTTAAACTTATTACAACTTCAGACTTTTTGTGCATTCAGTATGCACCATTCAAACCCATGTCATCAACTTTCAACCCTTTCTGCCTTCATTTACTATTTTTCATGCATTTACTGATTTTTTTGAGCTAAATGACCCTGAAATTGAAATGCACTACAAATGAACTCCCAAAAGGTTGAAACTTGGCATGGTATCATCATTTCACCAACATAGCATGTGCAAAAAAGCTGAGAGGGTTACGGCAAAAACTGGATGCAATTCGTGTACAAAATGGATAGTCTCTTTCAAAGTATCAGGGTTTCGGAAGTAAACTCATCTGTTACAAAGGCATTTCATTTTTTTACTTATTACAACTCCAGACTTTTTGTGCATTCAGTATGCACCATTCAAAGCCACGTCATCAGCTTTCAACCCTTTCTGCCTTCATTTGCTATTTTTCATGCATTTACTTATTTGTTTTAAGCTAAATGACCCTGAAATTAAAAAGCAGTACAAATAAACTATGATAAGGTTGAAACTTGGCATGGTATCATCTTTTCACCCACATAGCATGTGAAAAAAAGTTAAGAGGGTTACGGCAAAAACTGGATGCACTTCGTGTACAAAATGGACAATCTCTTTCGAAGTATCAAGGTTTCGGACGAAAACTCATCTGTTACAAAGGCATTTCACTTTTTAAACTTATTACAACTCCAGACTTTTTGCGCATTCAGTACGCACCATTCATAGCCACGTCATCAGCTTTCAACCCTTTCTGCCTTCATTTGCATTTTCTCATGCATTTACTTCTTTGTTTTGAGCTAAATGACACTGAAATTGAAAAGCACTACAAATGAACACTGAAAAGGTTGAAACTTGGCATGGTATCATCATTTCACCCACATGGCATGTGCAAAAAAGTAGAGTGGGTTATGGCAAAAACTGGATGCAATTCGTGTACAAAATGAACAGTCTCGTTCAAAGTATCAGGGTCTCGGACGAAAACTCATCTGTTACAAATGCATTTCATTTTTTTAAACTTATTACAACTCCAGACTTTTTGTGTATTCAGTATGCACCATTCAAAGCCATGTCATCATCTTTCAACCCTTTCTTCCTTCATTTGCAATTTTTCATGCATTTACTGATTTGTTTTGAGCTAAATGACCCTGAAATTGGAAAGCACTACAGATGAACTCTGAAAAGGTTGAAACTTGTCATGGTATCATCATTTCCCTCACATAGCATGTGCAAAAAAGTAGAGAGGGTTACGGGGAAAACTAGATGCACTTCGTGTACAAAATGGACAATATCTTTCGAAGTATCAGGGTTTCGGACGAAAACTCATCTGTTACAAAGGCATTTCAATTTTTTAAACTTATTACAACGTCAGACTTTTTGTGCATTCAGTATGCACCATTCAAACCCATGTCATCAACTTTCAACCCTTTCTGCCTTCATTTACTATTTTTCATGCATTTACTGATTTTTTTGAGCTAAATGACCCTGAAATTGAAATGCACTACAAATGAACTCCCAAAAGGTTGAAACTTGGCATGGTATCATCATTTCACCAACATAGCATGTGCAAAAAAGCTGAGAGGGTTACGGCAAAAACTGGATGCAATTCGTGTACAAAATGGATAGTCTCTTTC
>NC_057796.1:15828961-15829862 GCF_018294505.1 Triticum aestivum
CTTGGCATGGTATCATCATTTCACCAACATACCATGTGCAAAAAAGCTGTCAGGGTTACGGCAAAAACTAGATGCAATTCGTGTACAAAATGGATAGTCTCTTTCGAAGTATCAGGGTTTCGGACGTAAACTCATCTGTTACAAAGGCATTTCATTTTTTTACTTGTTACAACTTCAGACTTTTTGTGCATTCAGTATGCACCATTCAAAGCCACGTCATCAACTTTCAACCCTTTCTGCCTTCATTTGCTATTTCTCATGCATTTACTTATTTGTTTTAAGCTAAATGACCCTGAAATTAAAAAGCAGTACAAATAAACTCTGATATGGTTGAAACTTGGCATGGTATCATCTTTTCACCCACATAGCATGTGAAAAAAAGTTGAGAGGGTTACGGCAAAAACTGGATGCAATTCGTGTCCAAAATGGACAATCTCTTTCGAAGTATCAAGGTTTCGGACGAAACTCATCTGTTACAAAGGCATTTCACTTTTTAAACTTATTACAACTCCAGACTTTTTGCGCATTCAGTATGCACCATTCAAAGCCACGTCATCAGCTTTCAACCCTTTCTGCCTTCATTTGCATTTTCTCATGCATTTACTGATTTGTTTTGAGCTAAATGACCCTGAAATTGAAAAGCACTACAAATGAACACTGAAAAGGTTGAAACTTGGCATGGTATCATCATTTCACCCACATAGCATGTGCAAAAAAGTAGAGTGGGTTATGGCAAAAACTGGATGCACTTCGTGTACAAAATGAACAGTCTCTTTCGAAGTATCAGGGTCTCGGACGAAAACTCATCTGTTACAAAGGCATTTCATTTTTTTAAACTTATTACAACTCCAGACTTTTTGTGTATTCAGTATGCACCATTCAAAGCCATGTCATCATCTTT
>NC_057796.1:15830214-15831881 GCF_018294505.1 Triticum aestivum
AGATGAACTCTGAAAAGGTTGAAACTTGGCATGGTATCATCATTTCCCTCACATAGCATGTGCAAAAAAGTAGAGAGGGTTACGGGGAAAACTAGATGCACTTCGTGTACAAAATGGACAATCTCTTTCGAAGTATCAGGGTTTCGGACGAAAACTCATCTGTTACAAAGGCATTTCAATTTTTTAAACTTATTACAACTTCAGACTTTTTGTGCATTCAGTATGCACCATTCAAACCCATGTCATCAACTTTCAACCCTTTCTGCCTTCATTTACTATTTTTCATGCATTTACTGATTTTTTTGAGCTAAATGACCCTGAAATTGAAATGCACTACAAGTGAACTCCCAAAAGGTTGAAACTTGGCATGGTATCATCATTTCACCAACATAGCATGTGCAAAAAAGCTGAGAGGGTTACGGCAAAAACTGGATGCAATTCGTGTACAAAATGAATTGTCTCTTTCGAAGTATGAGGGTTTCGGACGTAAACTCATCTGTTACAAAGGCATTTAATTTTTTTACTTATTACAACTCCAGACTTTTTGTGCATTCAGTATGCACCATTCAAAGCCACGTCATCAACTTTCAACCCTTTCTGCCTTCATTTGCTATTTTTCATGCATTTACTTATTTGTTTTAAGCTAAATGACCCTGAAGTTAAAAAGCAGTACAAATAAACTCTGATAAGGTTGAAACTTGGCATGGTATCATCTTTTCACCCACATAGCATGTGAAAAAAAGTTGAGAGGGTTACGGCAAAAACTGGATGCACTTCGTGTACAAAATGGACAATCTCTTTCGAAGTATCAAGGTTTCGGACGAAAACTCATCTGTTACAAAGGCATTTCACTTTTTAAACTTATTACAACTCCAGACTTTTTGCGCATTCAGTATGCACCATTCAAATCCACGTCATCAGCTTTCAACCCTTTCTGCCTTCATTTGCATTTTCTCATGCATTTACTGCTTTGTTTTGAGCTAAATGACCCTGAAATTGAAAAGCACTATAAATGAACACTGAAAAGGTTGAAACTTGGCATGGTATCATCATATCACCCACATAGCATGTGCAAAAAAGTAGAGTGGGTTATGGCAAAACCTGGATGCAATTCGTGTACAAAATGATAAGTCTCGTTCGAAGTATCAAGGTCTCGGACGAAAACTCATCTGTTACAAAGGCATTTCATTTTTTTAAACTTATTACAACTCCAGACTTTTTGTGTATTCAGTATGCACCATTCAAAGCCATGTCATCATCTTTCAACCCTTTCTTCCTTCATTTGCAATTTTTCATGCATTTACTGATTTGTTTTGAGCTAAATGACCCTGAAATTGAAAAGCACTACAGATGAACTCTGAAAAGGTTGAAACTTGGCATGGTATCATCATTTCCCTCACATAGCATGTGCAAAAAAGTAGAGAGGGTTACGGGGAAAACTAGATGCACTTCGTGTACAAAATGGACAATCTCTTTCGAAGTATCAGGGTTTCGGACGAAAACTCATCTGTTACAAAGGCATTTCAATTTTTTAAACTTATTACAACTTCAGACTTTTTGTGCATTCAGTATGCACCATTCAAACCCATGTCATCAACTTTCAACCCTTTCTGCCTTCATTTACTATTTTTCATGCATTTACTGATTTTTTTGAGCTAAATGACCCT
>NC_057796.1:15831891-15842065 GCF_018294505.1 Triticum aestivum
CCCATGTCATCAACTTTCAACCCTTTCTGCCTTCATTCACTATTTTTCATGCATTTACTGATTTTTTTGAGCTAAATGACCCTAAAATTGAAATGCACTACAAATGAACTACCAAAAGGTTGAAACTTGGCATGGTATCATCATTTCACCAACATAGCATGTGCAAAAAAGCTAAGAGGGTTACGGCAAAAACTGGATGCAATTCGTGTACAAAATGGATAGTCTCTTTCGAAGTATCATGGTTTCGGACGTAAACTCATCTGTTACAAAGGCATTTCATTTTTTTTACTTATTACAACTCCAGACTTTTTGTGCATTCAGTATGCACCATTCAAAGCCACGTCATCAACTTTCAACCCTTTCTGCCTTCATTTGCTATTTTTCATGCATTTACTTATTTGTTTTAAGCTAAATGACCCTGAAATTAAAAAGCAGTACAAATAAACTCTGATAAGGTTGAAACTTGGCATGGTATCATCTTTTCACCCACATAACATGTGAAAAAAAGTTGAGAGGGTTACGGCAAAAACTGGATGCACTTCGTGTACAAAATGGACAATCTCTTTCGAAGTATCAAGGTTTCGGACGAAAACTCATCTGTTACAAAGGCATTTCACTTTTTAAACTTATTACAACTCCAGACTTTTTGCGCATTCAGTATGCACCATTCAAAGCCACGTCATCAGCTTTCAACCCTTTCTGCCTTCATTTGCATTTTCTCATGCATTTACTGATTTGTTTTGAGCTAAATGACACTGAAATTAAAAAGCACTACAAATGAACACTCATAAGGTTGAAACTTGGCATGGTATCATCATTTCACCCACATAGCATGTGCAAAAAAGTAGAGTGGGTTATGGCAAAAACTGGATGCACTTCGTGTACAAAATGAACAGTCTCTTTCGAAGTATCAGGGTCTCGCACGAAAAATCATCTGTTACAAAGGCATTTCATTTTTTTAAACTTATTACAACTCCAGACTTTTTGTGTATTCAGTATGCGCCATTCAAAGCCATGTCATCATCTTTCAACCCTTTCTTCCTTCATTTGCAATTTTTCATGCATTTACTGATTTGTTTTGAGCTAAATGACCCTGAAATTGAAATGCACTACAGATGAACTCCCAAAAGGTTGAAACTTGGCATGGTATCATCATTTCACCAACATAGCATGTGCAAAAAAGCTAAGAGGGTTACGGCAAAAACTGGATGCAATTCGTGTACAAAATGGATAGTCTCTTTCGAAGTATCATGGTTTCGGACGTAAACTCATCTGTTACAAAGGCATTTCATTTTTTTACTTATTACAACTCCAGACTTTTTGTGCATTCAGTATGCACCATTCAAAGCCACGTCATCAACTTTCAACCCTTTCTGCCTTCATTTGCTATTTTTCATGCATTTACTTATTTGTTTTAAGCTAAATGACCCTGAAATTAAAAAGCAGTACAAATAAACTCTGATAAGGTTGAAACTTGGCATGGTATCATCTTTTCACCCACATAGCATGTGAAAAAAAGTTGAGAGGGTTACGGCAAAAACTGGATGCACTTCGTGTACAAAATGGACAATCTCTTTCGAAGTATCAAGGTTTCGGACGAAAACTCATCTGTTACAAAGGCATTTCACTTTTTAAACTTATTACAACTCCAGACTTTTTGCGCATTCAGTATGCACCATTCAAAGCCACGTCATCAGCTTTCAACCCTTTCTTCCTTCATTTGCATTTTCTCATGCATTTACTGATTTGTTTTGAGCTAAATGACCCTGAAATTGAAAAGCACTAAAAATGAACACTGAAAAGTTTGAAACTTGGCATGGTATCATCATTTCACCCACATAGCATGTGCAAAAAAGTAGAGTGGGTTATGGCAAAAACTGGATGCACTTCGTGTACAAAATGAACAGTCTCTATCGAAGTATCAGGGTCTCGGACGAAAACTCATCTGTTACAAAGGCATTTCATTTTTTTAAACTTATTACAACTCCAGACTTTTTGTGTATTCAGTATGCACCATTCAAAGCCATGTCATCATCTTTCAACCCTTTCTTCCTTCATTTGCAATTTTTCATGCATTTACTGATTTGTTTTGAGCTAAATGACCCTGAAATTGAAAAGCACTACAGATGAACTCTGAAAAGGTTGAAACTTGGCATGGTATCATCATTTCCCTCACATAGCATGTGCACAAAAGTAGAGAGGGTTACGGGGAAAACTAGATGCACTTCGTGTACAAAATGGACAATCTCTTTCGAAGTATTAGGGTTTTGGACGAAAACTCATCTGTTACAAAGGCATTTCAATTTTTTAAACTTATTACAACTTCAGACTTTTTGTGCATTCAGTATGCACCATTCAAACCCATGTCATCAACTTTTAACCCTTTCTGCCTTCATTTACTATTTTTCATGCATTTACTGATTTTTTTGAGCTAAATGACCCTGAAATTGAAATGCACTACAAATGAACTCCCAAAAGGTTGAAACTTGGCATGGTATCATCATTTCACCAACATAGCATGTGCAAAAAAGCTGAGAGGGTTACGGCAAAAACTGGACGCAATTCGTGTACAAAATGGATTGTCTCTTTCGAAGTATCAGGGTTTCGGACGTAAACTCATCTGTTACAAAGGCATTTCATTTTTTTACTTATTACAACTCCAGACTTTTTGTGCATTCAGTATGCACCATTCAAAGCCACGTCATTAACTTTCAACCCTTTCTGCCTTCATTTGCTATTTTTCATGCATTTACTTATTTGTTTTAAGCTAAATGACCCTGAAATTAAAAAGCAGTACAAATAAACTCTGATAAGGTTGAAACTTGGCATGGTGTCATCTTTTCACCCACATAGCATGTGAAAAAAAGTTGAGAGGGTTACGGCAAAAACTGGATGCACTTCGTGTACAAAATGGACAATCTCTTTCGAAGTATCAAGGTTTCGGACGAAAACTCATCTGTTACAAAGGCATTTCACTTTTTAAACTTATTACAACTCCAGACTTTTTGCGCATTCAGTATGCACCATTCAAAGCCACGTCATCAGCTTTCAACCCTTTCTTCCTTCATTTGCATTTTCTCATGCATTTACTGATTTGTTTTGAGCTAAATGACCCTGAAATTGAAAAGCACTACAAATGAACACTGAAAAGTTTGAAACTTGGCATGGTATCATCATTTCACCCACATAGCATGTGCCAAAAAGTAGAGTGGGTTATGGCAAAAACTGGATGCACTTCGTGTACAAAATGAACAGTCTCTATCGAAGTATCAGGGTCTCGGACGAAAACTCATCTGTTACAAAGGCATTTCATTTTTTAAAACTTATTACAACTCCAGACTTTTTGTGTATTCAGTATGCACCATTCAAAGCCATGTCATCATCTTTCAACCCTTTCTTCCTTCATTTGCAATTTTTCATGCATTTACTGATTTGTTTTGAGCTAAATGACCCTGAAATTGAAAAGCACTACAGATGAACTCTGAAAAGGTTGAAACTTGGCATGGTATCATCATTTCCCTCACATAGCATGTGCAAAAAAGTAGAGAGGGTTACGGGGAAAACTAGATGCACTTCGTGTACAAAATGGACAATCTCTTTCGAAGTATCAGGGTTTCGGACGAAAACTCATCTGTTACAAAGGCATTTCAATTTTTTAAACTTATTACAACTTCAGACTTTTTGTGCATTCAGTATGCACCATTCAAACCCATGTCATCAACTTTCAACCCTTTCTGCCTTCATTTACTATTTTTCATGCATTTACTGATTTTTTTGAGCTAAATGACCCTAAAATTGAAATGCACTACAAATGAACTCCCAAAAGGTTGAAACTTGGCATGGTATCATCATTTCACCAACATAGCATGTGCAAAAAAGCTGAGAGGGTTACGGCAAAAACTGGATGCAATTCGTGTACAAAATGGATAGTCTCTTTCGAAGTATCAGGGTTTCGGACGTAAACTCATCTGTTACAAAGGCATTTCATTTTTTTACTTATTACAACTCCAGACTTTTTGTGCATTCAGTATGCACCATTCAAAGCCACGTCATCAACTTTCAACCCTTTCTGCCTTCATTTGCTATTTTTCATGCATTTACTTATTTGTTTTAAGCTAAATGACCCTGAAATTAAAAAGTAGTACAAATAAATTCTGATAAGGTTGAAACTTGGATGGTGTCATCTTTTCACCCACATAGCATGTGAAAAAAAGTTGAGAGGGTTACGGCAAAAACTGGATGCACTTCGTGTACAAAATGGACAATCTCTTTCGAAGTATCAAGGTTTCGGACGAAAACTCATCTGTTACAAAGGCATTTCACTTTTTAAACTTATTACAACTCCAGACTTTTTGCGCATTCAGTATACACCATTCAAAGCCACGTCATCAGCTTTCAAACCTTTCTGCCTTCATTTGCATTTTCTCATGCATTTACTGATTTATTTTGAGCTAAATGACCCTGAAATTGAAAAGCACTACAAATGAACACTGAAAAGGTTGAAACTTGGCATGGTATCATCATTTCACCCACATAGCATGTGCAAAAAAGAAGAGTGGGTTATGGCAAAAACTGGATGCACTTCGTGTACAAAATGAACAGTCTCTTTCGAAGTATCACGGTCTCGGACGAAAACTCATCTGTTACAAAGGCATTTCATTTTTTTTGAACTTATTCCAACTCCAGACTTTTTGTGTATTCAGTATGCACCATTCAAAGCCATGTCATCATCTTTCAACCCTTTCTTCCTTCATTTGCAATTTTTCATGCATTTACTGATTTGTTTTGAGCTAAATGACCCTGAAATTGAAAAGCACTACAGATGAACTCTGAAAAGGTTGAAACTTGGCATGGTATCATCATTTCCCTCACATAGCATGTGCAAAAAAGTAGAGAGGGTTACGGGGAAAACTAGATGCACTTCGTGTACAAAATGGACAATCTCTTTCGAAGTATTAGGGTTTCGGACGAAAACTCATCTGTTACAAAGGCATTTCAATTTTTTAAACTTATTACAACTTCAGACTTTTTGTGCATTCAGTATGCACCATTCAAACCCATGTCATCAACTTTCAACCCTTTCTGCCTTCATTTACTATTTTTCATGCATTTACTGATTTTTTTGAGCTAAATGACCCTGAAATTGAAATGCACTACAAATGAACTCCCAAAAGGTTGAAACTTGGCATGGTATCATCATTTCACCAACATAGCATGTGCAAAAAAGCAGAGAGCGTTACGGCAAAAACTGGATGCAATTCGTGTACAAAATGGATAGTCTCTTTCGAAGTATCAGGGTTTCGGACGTAAACTCATCTGTTACAAAGGCATATCATTTTTTTACTTATTACAACTCCAGACTTTTTGTGCATTCAGTATGCACCATTCAAAGCCACGTCATTAACTTTCAACCCTTTCTGCCTTCATTTGCTATTTTTCATGCATTTACTTATTTGTTTTAAGCTAAATGACCCTGAAATTAAAAAGCAGTACAAATAAACTCTGATAAGGTCGAAACTTGGCATGGTATCATCTTTTCACCCACATAGCATGTGAAAAAAAGTTGAGAGGGTTACGGCAAAAACTGGATGCACTTCGTGTACAAAATGGACAATCTCTTTCGAAGTATCAAGGTTTCGGACGAAAACTCATATGTTACAAAGGCATTTCACTTTTTAAACTTATTACAACTCCAGACTTTTTGCGCATTCAGTATGCACCATTCAAAGCCACGTCATCAGCTTTCAACCCTTTCTTCCTTCATTTGCATTTTCTCATGCATTTACTGATTTGTTTTGAGCTAAATGACCCTGAAATTGAAAAGCACTACAAATGAACACTGAAAAATTTGAAACTTGGCATGGTATCATCATTTCACCCACATAGCATGTGCAAAAAAGTAGAGTGGGTTATGGCAAAAACTGGATGCAATTCGTGTACAAAATGAACAGTCTCGTTCGAAGTATCAGGGTCTCGGACGAAAACTCATCTGTTACAAAGGCATTTCATTTTTTTAAACTTATTACAACTCCAGACTTTTTGTGTATTCAGTATGCACCATTCAAAGCCATGTCATCATCTTTCAACCCTTTCTTCCTTCATTTGCAATTTTTCATGCATTTAATGATTTGTTTTGAGCTAAATGACCCTGAAATTGGAAAGCACTACAGATGAACTCTGAAAAGGTTGAAACTTGGCATGGTATCATCATTTCCCTCACATAGCATGTGCGAAAAAGTAGAGAGGGTTACGGGGAAAACTAGATGCACTTCGTGTACAAAATGGACAATCTCTTTCGAAGTATCAGGGTTTCGGACGAAAACTCATCTGTTACAAAGGCATTTCAATTTTTTAAACTTATTACAACTTCAGACTTTTTGTGCATTCAGTATGCACCATTCAAACCCATGTCATCAACTTGCAACCCTTTCTGCCTTCATTTACTATTTTTCATGCATTTAATGATTTTTTTGAGCTAAATGACCCTGAAATTGAAATGCACTACAAATGAACTCCCAAAAGGTTGAAACTTGGCATGGTATCATCATTTCACCAACATAGCATGTGCAAAAAAGCTAAGAGGGTTACGGCAAAAACTGGATGCAATTCGTGTACAAAATGGATAGTCTCTTTCGAAGTATCATGGTTTCGGACGTAAACTCATCTGTTACAAAGGCATTTCATTTTTTTACTTATTACAACTCCAGACTTTTTGTGCATTCAGTATGCACCATTCAAAGCCACGTCATCAACTTTCAACCCTTTCTGCCTTCATTTGCTATTTTTCATGCATTTACTTATTTGTTTTAAGCTAAATGACCCTGAAATTAAAAAGCAGTACAAATAAACTCTGATAAGGTTGAAACTTGGCATGGTATCATCTTTTCACCCACATAGCATGTGAAAAAAAGTTGAGAGGGTTACGGCAAAAACTGGATGCACTTCGTGTACAAAATGGACAATCTCTTTCGAAGTATCAAGGTTTCGGACGAAAACTCATCTGTTACAAAGGCATTTCACTTTTTAAACTTATTACAACTCCAGACTTTTTGCGCATTCAGTATGCACCATTCAAAGCCACGTCATCAGCTTTCAACCCTTTCTTCCTTCATTTGCATTTTCTCATGCATTTACTGATTTGTTTTGAGCTCAATGACCCTGAAATTGAAAAGCACTAGAAATGAACACTGAAAAGTTTGAAACTTGGCATGGTATCATAATTTCACCCACATAGCATGTGCAAAAAAGTAGAGTGGGTTATGGAAAAAACTGGATGCACTTCGTGTACAAAATGAACAGTCTCTATCGAAGTATCAGGGTCTCGGACGAAAACTCATCTGTTACAAAGGCATTTCATTTTTTTAAACTTATTACAACTCCAGACTTTTTGTGTATTCAGTATGCACCATTCAAAGCCATGTCATCATCTTTCAACCCTTTCTTCCTTCATTTGCAATTTTTCATGCATTTACTGATTTGTTTTGAGCTAAATGACCCTGAAATTGAAAAGCACTACAGATGAACTCTGAAAAGGTTGAAACTTGGCATGGTATCATCATTTCCCTCACATAGCATGTGCAAAAAAGTAGAGAGGGTTACGGGGAAAACTAGATGCACTTCGTGTACAAAATGGACAATCTCTTTCGAAGTATTAGGGTTTCGGACGAAAACTCATCTGTTACAAAGGCATTTCAATTTTTTAAACTTATTACAACTTCAGACTTTTTGTGCATTCAGTATGCACCATTCAAACCCATGTCATCAAGTTTCAACCCTTTCTGCCTTCATTTACTATTTTTCATGCATTTACTGATTTTTTTGAGCTAAATGACCCTGAAATTGAAATGCACTACAAATGAACTCCTAAAAGGTTGAAACTTGGCATGGTATCATCATTTCACCAACATAGCATGTGCAAAAAAGCTGAGAGGGTTACGGCAAAAACTGGACGCAATTCGTGTACAAAATGGATTGTCTCTTTCGAAGTATCAGGGTTTCGGACGTAAACTCATCTGTTACAAAGGCATTTCATTTTTTTACTTATTACAACTCCAGACTTTTTGTGCATTCAGTATGCACCATTCAAAGCCACGTCATTAACTTTCAACCCTTTCTGCCTTCATTTGCTATTTTTCATGCATTTACTTATTTGTTTTAAGCTAAATGACCCTGAAATTAAAAAGCAGTACAAATAAACTCTGATAAGGTTGAAACTTGGCATGGTGTCATCTTTTCACCCACATAGCATGTGAAAAAAAGTTGAGAGGGTTACGGCAAAAACTGGATGCACTTCGTGTACAAAATGGACAATCTCTTTCGAAGTATCAAGGTTTCGGACGAAAACACATCTGTTACAAAGGCATTTCACTTTTTAAACTTATTACAACTCCAGACTTTTTGCGCATTCAGTATGCACCATTCAAAGCCACGTCATCAGCTTTCAACCCTTTCTTCCTTCATTTGCATTTTCTCATGCATTTACTGATTTGTTTTGAGCTAAATGACCCTGAAATTGAAAAGCACTACAAATGAACACTGAAAAGTTTGAAACTTGGCATGGTATCATCATTTCACCCACATAGCATGTGCCAAAAAGTAGAGTGGGTTATGGCAAAAACTGGATGCACTTCGTGTACAAAATGAACAGTCTCTATCGAAGTATCAGGGTCTCGGACGAAAACTCATCTGTTACAAAGGCATTTCATCTTTTTAAACTTATTACAACTCCAGACTTTTTGTGTATTCAGTATGCACCATTCAAAGCCATGTCATCATCTTTCAACCCTTTCTTCCTTCATTTGCAATTTTTCATGCATTTACTGATTTGTTTTGAGCTAAATGACCCTGAAATTGAAAAGCACTATAGATGAACTCTGAAAAGGTTGAAACTTGGCATGGTATCATCATTTCCCTCACATAGCATGTGCAAAAAAGTAGAGAGGGTTACGGGGAAAACTAGATGCACTTCGTGTACAAAATGGACAATCTCTTTCGAAGTATCAGGGTTTCGGACGAAAACTCATCTGTTACAAAGGCATTTCAATTTTTTAAACTTATTACAACTTCAGACTTTTTGTGCATTCAGTATGCACCATTCAAACCCATGTCATCAACTTTCAACCCTTTCTGCCTTCATTTACTATTTTTCATGCATTTACTGATTTTTTTGAGCTAAATGACCCTAAAATTGAAATGCACTACAAATGAACTCCCAAAAGGTTGAAACTTGGCATGGTATCGTCATTTCACCAACATAGCATGTGCAAAAAAGCTGAGAGGGTTACGGCAAAAACTGGATGCAATTCGTGTACAAAATGGATAGTCTCTTTCGAAGTATCAGGGTTTCGGACGTAAACTCATCTGTTACAAAGGCATTTCATTTTTTTAGTTATTACAACTCCAGACTTTTTGTGCATTCAGTATGCACCATTCAAAGCCACGTCATCAACTTTCAACCCTTTCTGCCTTCATTTGCTATTTTTCATGCATTTACTTATTTGTTTTAAGCTAAATGACCCTGAAATTAAAAAGCAGTACAAATAAATTCTGATAAGGTTGAAACTTGGCATAGTGTCATCTTTTCACCCACATAGCATGTGAAAAAAAATTGAGAGGGTTACGGCAAAAACTGGATGCACTTCGTGTGCAAAATGGACAATCTCTTTCGAAGTATCAAGGTTTCGGACGAAAACTCATCTGTTACAAAGGCATTTCACTTTTTAAACTTATTACAACTCTAGACTTTTTGCGCATTCAGTATACACCATTCAAAGCCACGTCATCAGCTTTCAAACCTTTCTGCCTTCATTTGCATTTTCTCATGCATTTACTGATTTATTTTGAGCTAAATGACCCTGAAATTGAAAAGCACTACAAATGAACACTGAAAAGTTTGAAACTTGGCATGGTATCATCATTTCACCCACATAGCATGTGCAAAAAAGAAGAGTGGGTTATGGCAAAAACTGGATGCACTTCGTGTACAAAATGAACAGTCTCTTTCGAAGTATCACGGTCTCGGACGAAAACTCATCTGTTACAAAGGCATTTCATTTTTTTAAACTTATTACAACTCCAGACATTTTGTGTATTCAGTATGCACCATTCAAAGCCATGTCATCATCTTTCAACCCTTTCTTCCTTCATTTGCAATTTTTCATGCATTTACTGATTT
>NC_057796.1:15842075-15843549 GCF_018294505.1 Triticum aestivum
AAACTTATTACAACTCCAGACTTTTTGTGTATTCAGTATGCACCATTCAAAGCCATGTCATCATCTTTCAACCCTTTCTTCCTTCATTTGCAATTTTTCATGCATTTACTGATTTGTTTTGAGCTAAATGACCCTGAAATTGAAAAGCACTACAGATGAACTCTGAAAAGGTTGAAACTTGGCATGGTATCATCATTTCCCTCACATAGCATGTGCAAAAAAGTAGAGAGGGTTACGGGGAAAACTAGATGCACTTCGTGTACAAAATGGACAATCTCTTTCGAAGTATCAGGGTTTCGGACGAAAACTCATCTGTTACAAAGGCATTTAAATTTTTTAAACTTATTACAACTTCAGAATTTTTGTGCATTCAGTATGCACCATTCAAACCCATGTCATCAACTTTCAACCCTTTCTGCCTTCATTTACTATTTTTCATGCATTTACTGATTTTTTGAGCTAAATGACCCTAAAATTGAAATGCACTACAAATGAACTCCCAAAAGGTTGAAACTTGGCATGGTATCATCATTTCACCAACATAGCATGTGCAAAAAAGCTGAGAGGGTTACGGCAAAAACTGGATGCAATTCGTGTACAAAATGGATAGTCTCTTTCGAAGTATCAGGGTTTCGGACGTAAACTCATCTGTTACAAAGGCATTTCATTTTTTTACTTATTACAACTCCAGACTTTTTGTGCATTTAGTATGCACCATTCAAAGCCACGTCATCAACTTTCAACCCTTTCTGCCTTCATTTGCTATTTTTCATGCATTTACTTATTTGTTTTAAGCTAAATGACCCTGAAATTAAAAAGTAGTACAAATAAACTCTGATAAGGTTGAAACTTGGCATGGTATCATCTTTTCACCCACATAGCATGTGAAAAAAAGTTGAGAGGGTTACGGCAAAAACTGGATGCACTTCGTGTACAAAATGGACAATCTCTTTCGAAGTATCAAGGTTTCGGACGAAAACTCATCTGTTACAAAGGCATTTCACTTTTTAAACTTATTACAACTCCAGACTTTTTGCGCATTCAGTATACACCATTCAAAGCCACGTCATCAGCTTTCAACCCTTTCTGCCTTCATTTGCATTTTCTCATGCATTTACGTATTTATTTTGAGCTAAATGACCCTGAAATTGAAAAGCACTACAAATGAACACTGAAAAGGTTGAAACTTGGCATGGTATCATCATTTCACCCACATAGCATGTGCAAAAAAGAAGAGTGGGTTATGGCAAAAACTGGATGCACTTCGTGTACAAAATGAACAGTCTCTTTCGAAGTATCAAGGTCTCGGACGAAAACTCATCTGTTACAAAGGCATTTCATTTTTTTTGAACTTATTACAACTCCAGACTTTTTGTGTATTCAGTATGCACCATTCAAAGCCATGTCATCATCTTTCAACCCTTTCTTCCTTCATTTGCAATTTTTCATGCATTTACTGATTTGTTTTGAGCTA
>NC_057796.1:15847865-15852307 GCF_018294505.1 Triticum aestivum
AAAGGCATTTCATTTTTTTAAACTTATTACAACTCCAGACTTTTTGTGTATTCAGTATGCACCATTCAAAGCCATGTCATCATCTTTCAACCCTTTCTTCCTTCATTTGCAATTTTTCATGCATTTACTGATTTGTTTTGAGCTAAATGACCCTGAAATTGAAAAGCACTACAGATGAACTCTGAAAAGGTTGAAACTTGGCATGGTATCATCATTTCCCTCACATAGCATGTGCAAAAAAGTAGAGAGGGTTACGGGGAAAACTAGATGCACTTCGTGTACAAAATGGACAATCTCTTTCGAAGTATTAGGGTTTCGGACGAAAACTCATCTGTTACAAAGGCATTTCAATTTTTTAAACTTATTACAACTTCAGACTTTTTGTGCATTCAGTATGCACCATTCAAACCCATGTCATCAACTTTCAACCCTTTCTGCCTTCATTTAGTAGTTTTCATGCATTTACTGATTTTTTTGAGCTAAATGACCCTGAAATTAAAAAGTAGTACAAATAAACTCTGATAAGGTTGAAACTTGGCATGGTATCATCATTTCACCAACATAGCATGTGCAAAAAAGCTGAGAGGGTTACGGCAAAAACTGGATGCAATTCGTGTACAAAATGGATTGTCTCTTTCGAAGTATCAGGGTTTCGGACGTAAACTCATCTGTTACAAAGGCATTTCATTTTTTTACTTATTACAACTCCAGACTTTTTGTGCATTCAGTATGCACCATTCAAAGCCACGTCATTAACTTTCAACCCTTTCTGCCTTCATTTGCTATTTTTCATGCATTTACTTATTTGTTTTAAGCTAAATGACCCTGAAATTAAAAAGCAGTACAAATAAACTCTGATAAGGTCGAAACTTGGCATGGTATCATCTTTTCACCCACATAGCATGTGAAAAAAAGTTGAGAGGGTTACGGCAAAAACTGGATGCACTTCGTGTACAAAATGGACAATCTATTTCGAAGTATCAAGGTTTCGGACGAAAACTCATCTGTTACAAAGGCATTTCACTTTTTAAACTTATTACAACTCCAGACTTTTTGCGCATTTAGTATGCATCATTCAAAGCCACGTCATCAGCTTCCAACCCTTTCTTCCTTCATTTGCATTTTCTCATGCATTTACTGATTTGTTTTGAGCTAAATGACCCTGAAATTGAAAAGCACTAGAAATGAACACTGAATAGTTTGAAACTTGGCATGGTATCATAATTTCACCCACATAGCATGTGCAAAAAAGTAGAGTGGGTTATGGCAAAAACTGGATGCACTTCGTGTACAAAATGAACAGTCTCTATCGAAGTATCAGGGTCTCGGACGAAAACTCATCTGTTACAAAGGCATTTCATTTTTTTAAACTTATTACAACTCCAGACTTTTTGTGTATTCAGTATGCACCATTCAAAGCCATGTCATCATCTTTCAACCCTTTCTTCCTTCATTTGCAATTTTTCATGCATTTACTGATTTGTTTTGAGCTAAATGACCCTGAAATTGAAAAGCACTACAGATGAACTCTGAAAAGGTTGAAACTTGGCATGGTATCATCATTTCCCTCACATAGCATGTGCAAAAAAGTAGAGAGGGTTACGGGGAAAACTAGATGCACTTCGTGTACAAAATGGACAATCTCTTTCGAAGTATTAGGGTTTCGGACGAAAACTCATCTGTTACAAAGGCATTTCAATTTTTTAAACTTATTACAACTTCAGACTTTTTGTGCATTCAGTATGCATCATTCAAACCCATGTCATCAACTTTCAACCCTTTCTGCCTTCATTTAGTATTTTTCATGCATTTACTGATTTTTTTGAGCTAAATGACCCTGAAATTAAAAAGTAGTACAAATAAACTCTGATAAGGTTGAAACTTGGCATGGTATCATCATTTCACCAACATAGCATGTGCAAAAAAGCTGAGAGGGTTACGGCAAAAACTGGATGCAATTCGTGTACAAAATGGATTGTCTCTTTCGAAGTATCAGGGTTTCGGACGTAAACTCATCTGTTACAAAGGCATTTCATTTTTTTACTTATTACAACTCCAGACTTTTTGTGCATTCAGTATGCACCATTCAAAGCCACGTCATTAACTTTCAACCCTTTCTGCCTTCATTTGCTATTTTTCATGCATTTACTTATTTGTTTTAAGCTAAATCACCCTGAAATTAAAAAGCAGTACAAATAAACTCTGATAAGGTCGAAACTTGGCATGGTATCATCTTTTCACCCACATAGCATGTGAAAAAAAGTTGAGAGGGTTACGGCAAAAACTGGATGCACTTCGTGTACAAAATGGACAATCTCTTTCGAAGTATCAAGGTTTCGGACGAAAACTCATCTGTTACAAAGGCATTTCACTTTTTAAACTTATTACAACTCCAGACTTTTTGCGCATTCAGTATGCACCATTCAAAGCCACGTCATCAGCTTTCAACCCTTTCTTCCTTCATTTGCATTTTCTCATGCATTTACTGATTTGTTTTGAGCTAAATGACCCTGAAATTGAAAAGCACTAGAAATGAACACTGAAAAGTTTGAAACTTGGCATGGTATCATAATTTCACCCACATAGCATGTGCAAAAAAGTAGAGTGGGTTATGGCAAAAACTGGATGCACTTCGTGTACAAAATGAAAGTCTCTATCGAAGTATCAGGGTCTCGGACGAAAACTCATCTGTTACAAAGGCATTTCATTTTTTTAAACTTATTACAACTCCAGACTTTTTGTGTATTCAGTATGCACCATTCAAAGCCATGTCATCATCTTTCAACCCTTTCTTCCTTCATTTGCAATTTTTCATGCATTTACTGATTTGTTTTGAGCTAAATGACCCTGAAATTGAAAAGCACTACAGATGAACTCTGAAAAGGATGAAACTTGGCATGGTATCATCATTTCCCTCACATAGCATGTGCAAAAAAGTAGAGAGGGTTACGGGGAAAACTAGATGCACTTCGTGTACAAAATGGACAATCTCTTTCGAAGTATTAGGGTTTCGGACGAAAACTCATCTGTTACAAAGGCATTTCAATTTTTTAAACTTATTACAACTTCAGACTTTTTGTGCATTCAGTATGCACCATTCAAACCCATGTCATCAACTTTCAACCCTTTCTGCCTTCATTTACTATTTTTCATGCATTTACTGATTTTTTTGAGCTAAATGACCCTGAAATTAAAAAGTAGTACAAATAAACTCTGATAAGGTTGAAACTTGGCATGGTATCATCATTTCACCAACATAGCATGTGCAAAAAAGCTGAGAGGGTTACGGCAAAAACTGGATGCAATTCGTGTACAAAATGGATTGTCTCTTTTGAAGTATCAGGGTTTCGGACGTAAACTCATCTGTTACAAAGGCATTTCATTTTTTTACTTATTACAACTCCAGACTTTTTGTGCATTCAGTATGCACCATTCAAAGCCACGTCATTAACTTTCAACCCTTTCTGCCTTCATTTGCTATTTTTCATGCATTTACTTATTTGTTTTAAGCTAAATGACCCTGAAATTAAAAAGCAGTACAAATAAACTCTGATAAGGTCGAAACTTGGCATGGTATCATCTTTTCACCCACATAGCATGTGAAAAAAAGTTGAGAGGGTTACGGCAAAAACTGGATGCACTTCGTGTACAAAATGGACAATCTCTTTCGAAGTATCAAGGTTTCGGACGAAAAGTCATCTGTTACAAAGGCATTTCACTTTTTAAACTTATTACAACTCCAGACTTTTTGCGCATTCAGTATGCCCCATTCAAAGCCACGTCATCAGCTTTCAACCCTTTCTTCCTTCATTTGCTTTTTCTCATGCATTTACTGATTTGTTTTGAGCTAAATGACCCTGAAATTGAAAAGCACTAGAAATGAACACTGAAAAGTTTGAAACTTGGCATGGTATCATAATTTCACCCACATAGCATGTGCAAAAAAGTAGAGTGGGTTATGGCAAAAACTGGATGCACTTCGTGTACAAAATGAACAGTCTCTATCGAAGTATCAGGGTCTCGGACGAAAACTCATCTGTTACAAAGGCATTTCATTTTTTTAAACTTATTACAACTCCAGACTTTTTGTGTATTCAGTATGCACCATTCAAAGCCATGTCATCATCTTTCAACCCTTTCTTCCTTCATTTGCAATTTTTCATGCATTTACTGATTTGTTTTGAGCTAAATGACCCTGAAATTGAAAAGCACTACAGATGAACTCTGAAAAGGTTGAAACTTGGCATGGTATCATCATTTCCCTCACATAGCATGTGCAAAAAAGTAGAGAGGGTTACGGGGAAAACTAGATGCACTTCGTGTACAAAATGGACAATCTCTTTCGAAGTATTAGGGTTTCGGACGAAAACTCATCTGTTACAAAGGCATTTCAATTTTTTAAACTTATTACAACTTCAGACTTTTTGTGCATTCAGTATGCA
>NC_057796.1:15858039-15860079 GCF_018294505.1 Triticum aestivum
CAAAATGGACAATCTCTTTCGAAGTATCAAGGTTTCGGACGAAAACTCATCTGTTACAAAGGCATTTCATTTTTTTAAACTTATTACAACTCCAGACTTTTTGTGTATTCAGTATGCACCATTCAAAGCCATGTCATCATCTTTCAACCCTTTCTTCTTTCATTTGCAATTTTTCATGCATTTACTGATTTGTTTTGAGCTAAATGACCCTAAAATTGAAAAGCACTACAGATGAACTCTGAAAAGGTTGAAACTTGGCATGGTATCATCATTTCCCTCACATAGCATGTGCAAAAAAGTAGAGAGGGTTACGGGGAAAACTAGATGCACTTCGTGTACAAAATGGACAATCTCTTTCGAAGTATCAGGGTTTCGGACGAAAACTCATCTGTTACAAAGGCATTTCAATTTTTTAAACTTATTACAACTTCAGACTTTTTGTGCATTCAGTATGCACCATTCAAACCCATGTCATCAACTTTCAACCCTTTCTGCCTTCATTTACTATTTTTCATGCATTTACTGATTTTTTTGAGCTAAATGACCCTGAAATTGAAATGCACTACAAATGAACTCCCAAAAGGTTGAAACTTGGCATGGTATCATCATTTCACCAACATAGCATGTGCAAAAAAGCTGAGAGGGTTACGGCAAAAATAGATGCAATTCGTGTACAAAATGGATAGTCTCTTTCGAAGTATCAGGGTTTCGGACGTAAACTCATCTGTTACAAAGGCATTCATTTTTTTACTTATTACAACTCCGGACTTTTTGTGCATTCAGTATGCACCATTCAAAGCCACGTCATCAACTTTCAACCCTTTCTGCCTTCATTTGCTATTTTTCATGCATTTACTTACTTGTTTTGAGCTAAATGACCCTAAAATTAAAAAGCACTACAAATAAACTCTGATAATGTTGAAACTTGGCATGGTATCATCTTTTCACCCACATAGCATGTGAAAAAAAGTTGAGAGGGTTATGGCAAAAACTGAATGCACTTCGTGTACAAAATGGATAGTCTCTTTCGAAGTATCAGGGTTTCGGACGTAAACTCATCTACTACAAATGCATTTCACTTTTTAAACTTATTAAAACTCCAGACTTTTTGCGCATTCAGTATGCACCATTCAAAGCCACGTCATCAGCTTTCAACCATTTCTGCCTTCATTTGCATTTTCTCATGCATTTACTGATTTGTTTTGAGCTAAATGACCCTGAAATTGAAAAGCACTACAAATGAACACTGAAAAGGTTGAAACTTGGCATGGTATCATCATTTCACCCACATAGCATGTGCAAAAAAGTAGAGTGGGTTATGGCAAAAACTGGATGGACTTCGTGTACAAAATGGACAGTCTCTTTCGAAGTATCAGGGTCTCGGACGAAAACTCATCTGTTACAAAGGCATTTCAATTTTTTTAACTTATTACAACTCCAGACTTTTTTTGTATTCAGTATGCGCCATTCAAAGCCATGTCATCATCTTTCAACCCTTTCTGCCTTCATTTGCAATTTTTCATGCATTTACTGATTTGTTTTGAGCTAAATGACCCTGAAATTGAAAAGCACTACAGATGAACTCTTAAAAGGTTTAAACTTGGCATGGTATCATCATTTCACTCACATAGCTTGTGCAAAAAGTACAGAGGGTTACGGGAAAAACTAGATGCACTTCGTGTACAAAATGGACAATCTCTTTCGAAGTATCAGGGTTTCGGACGAAAACTCATCTGTTACAAAGGCATTTCAATTTTTTAAACTTATTAGAACTTCAGACTTTTTGTGCATTCAGTATGCACCATTCAACCCCATGTCATCAACTTTCAACCCTTTCTGCCTTCATTTACTATTTTTCATGCATTTACTGATTTTTTTGAGCTAAATGACCCTGAAATTGAAATGCACTACAAATGAACTCCCAAAAGGTTGAAACTTGGCATGGTATCATCATTTCACCAACATAGCATGTGCAAAAAAGCTGAGAGGGTTACGGCAAAAACTGGATGCAATTCGTGTACAAAATGGATAGTCTCTTTC
>NC_057796.1:15860089-15861752 GCF_018294505.1 Triticum aestivum
AAAAACTGGATGCAATTCGTGTACAAAGTGGATAGTCTCTTTCGAAGTATCAGGGTTTCGGACGTAAACTCATCTGTTACAAAGGCATTTCATTTTTTTACTTATTACAACTCCAGACTTTTTCTGCATTCAGTATGCACCATTCAAAGCCACGTCATCAACTTTCAACCCTTTCTGCCTTCATTTGCTATTTTTCATGCATTTACTTATTTGTTTTGAGCTAAATGACCCTGAAATTAAAAAGTAGTACAAATAAACTCTGATAAGGTTGAAACTTGGCATGGTATCATCATTTCACCAACATAGCATGTGCAAAAAAGCTGAGAGGGTTACGGCAAAAACTGGATGCAATTCGTGTACAAAATGGATAGTCTCTTTCGAAGTATCAGGGTTTCGGACGTAAACTCATCTGTTACAAAGGCATTTCACTTTTTAAACTTATTAAACCTCCAGACTTTTTGCGAATTCAGTATGCACCATTCAAAGCCACGTCATCAGCTTTCAACCCTTTCTGCCTTCATTTGCATTTTCTCATGCATTTACTGATTTGTTTTGAGCTAAATGACCCTGAAATTGAAAAGCACTACAAATGAACAATGAAAAGGTTGAAACTTGGCATGGTATCATCATTTCACCCACATAGCATGTGCAAAAAAGTAGAGTGGGTTATGGCAAAAACTGGATGCACTTCGTGTACAAAATGGACAGTCTCTTTCGAAGTATCAGGGTCTCGGACGAAAACTCATCTGTTAGAAAGGCATTTCATTTTTTTAAACTTATTACAACTCCAGACTTTTTGTGTATTCAGTATGCACCATTCAAAGCCATGTCATCATCTTTCAACCCTTTCTTCCTTCATTTGCAATTTTTCATGCATTTACTGATTTGTTTTGAGCTAAATGACCCTGAAATTGAAAAGCACTACAGATGAACTCTGAAAAGGTTGAAACTTGGCATGGTATCATCATTTCCCTCACATAGCATGTGCAAAAAAGTAGAGAGGGTTACGGGGAAAACTAGATGCACTTCGTGTACAAAATGGACAATCTCTTTCGAAGTATCAGGGTTTCGGACGAAAACTCATCTGTTACAAAGGCATTTCAATTTTTTAAACTTATTACAACTTCAGACTTTTTGTGCATTCAGTATGCACCATTCAAACCCATGTCATCAACTTTCAACCCTTTCTGCCTTCATTTACTATTTTTCATGCATTTACTGATTTTTTTGAGCTAAATGACCCTGAAATTGAAATGCACTACAAATGAACTCCCAAAAGGTTGAAACTTGGCATGGTATCATCATTTCACCAACATAGCATGTGCAAAAAAGCTGAGAGGGTTACGGCAAAAACTCGATGCAATTCGTGTACAAAATGGATAGTCTCTTTTGAAGTATCAGGGTTTCGGACGTAAACTCATCTGTTACAAAGGCATTTCATTTTTTTACTTATTACAACTCCAGACTTTTTCTGCATTCAGTATGCACCATTCAAAGCCACGTCATCAACTTTCAACCCTTTCTGCCTTCATTTGCTATTTTTCATGCATTTACTTATTTGTTTTGAGCTAAATGACCCTGAAATTAAAAAGCAGTACAAATAAACTCTGATAAGGTTGAAACTTGGCATGGTATCATCTTTTCACCCACATAGCATGTGAAA
>NC_057796.1:15862073-15866646 GCF_018294505.1 Triticum aestivum
AGTTGAGAGGGTTACGGCAAAACCTGAATGCACTTCGTGTACAAAATGGATAGTCTCTTTCGAAGTATCAGGGTTTCGGACGTAAACTCATATGTTACAAAGGCATTTCACTTTTTAAACTTATTAAACCACCAGACTTTTTGCGCATTCAGTATGCACCATTCAAAGCCACGTCATCAGCTTTCAACCCTTTCTGCCTTCATTTGCATTTTCTCATGCATTTACTGATTTGTTTTGAGCTAAATGACCCTGAAATTGAAAAGCACTACAAATGAACACTGAAAAGGTTGAAACTTGGCATGGTATCATCATTTCACCCACATAGCATGTGCAAAAAAGTAGAGTGGGTTATGGCAAAAACTGGATGCACTTCGTGTACAAAATGGACAGTCTCTTTCGAAGTATCAGGGTCCGGACGAAAACTCATCTGTTAGAAAGGCATTTCATTTTTTTAAACTTATTACAACTCCAGAATTTTTGTGTATTCAGTATGCACCATTCAAAGCCATGTCATCATCTTTCAACCCTTTCTTCCTTCATTTGCAATTTTTCATGCATTTACTGATTTGTTTTGAGCTAAATGACCCTGAAATTGAAAAGCACTACAGATGAACTCTGAAAAGGTTGAAACTTGGCATGGTATCATCATTTCCCTCACATAGCATGTGCAAAAAAGTAGAGAGGGTTACGGGAAAAACTAGATGCACTTCGTGTACAAAATGGACAATCTCTTTCGAAGTATCAGGGTTTCGGACGAAAACTCATCTGTTACAAAGGCATTTCAATTTTTTAAACTTATTAGAACTTCAGACTTTTTGTGCATTCAGTATGCACCATTCAAACCCATGTCATCAACTTTCAACCCTTTCTGCCTTCATTTACTATTTTTCATGCATTTACTGATTTTTTTGAGCTAAATGACCCTGGAATTGAAATGCACTACAAATGAACTCCCAAAAGGTTGAAACTTGGCATGGTATCATCATTTCACCAACATAGCACGTGCAAAAAAGCTGAGAGGGTTACGGCAAAAACTGGATGCAATTCGTGTACAAAATGGATAGTCTCTTTCGAAGTATCAGGGTTTCGGACGTAAACTCATCTGTTACAAAGGCATTTCATTTTTTTACTTATTACAACTCCAGACTTTTTCTACATTCAGTATGGACCATTCAAAGCCACGTCATCAACTTTCAACCCTTTCTGCCTTCATTTGCTATTTTTCATGCATTTACTTATTTGTTTTGAGCTAAATGACCCTGAAATTAAAAAGCAGTACAAATAAACTCTGATAAGGTTGAAACTTGGCATGGTATCATCTTTTCACCCACATAGCATGTGAAAAAAAGTTGACAGGGTTACGGGAAAACCTGAATGCACTTCGTGTACAAAATGGATAGTCTCTTTTGAAGTATCAGGGTTTCGGACGTAAACTCATCTGTTACAAAGGCATTTCACTTTTTAAACTTATTAAACCTCCAGACTTTTTGCGCATTCAGTATGCACCATTCAAAGCCACGTCATCAGCTTTCAACCCTTTCTGCCTTCATTTGCATTTTCTCATGCATTTACTGATTTGTTTTGAGCTAAATGACCCTGAAATTGAAAAGTACTACAAATGAACACTGAAAAGGTTGAAACTTGGCATGGTATCATCATTTCACCCACATAGCATGTGCAAAAAAGTAGAGTGGGTTATGGCAAAAACTGGATGCACTTCGTATACAAAATGAACAGTCTCTTTCGAAGTATCAGGGTCTCGGACGAAAACTCATCTGTTACAAAGGCATTTCATTTTTTTTAACTTATTACAACTCCAGACTTTTTGTGTATTCAGTATGCACCATTCAAAGACATGTCATCATCTTTCAACCCTTTCTTCCTTCAGTTGCAATTTTTCATGCATTTACTGATTTGTTTTGAGCTAAATGACCCTGAAATTGAAAAGCACTACAGATGAACTCTGAAAAGGTTGAAACTTGGCATGGTATCATCATTTCACTCACATAGCATGTGCAAAAAAGTAGAGAGGGTTACGGGAAAAACTAGATGCACTTCGTGTACAAAATGGACAATCTCTTTCGAAGTATCAGGGTTTAGGACGAAAACTCATCTGTTACAAAGGCATTTCAATTTTTTAAACTTATTACAACTTCAGACTTTTTGTGCATTCAGTATGCACCATTCAAACCCATGTCATCAACTTTCAACCCTTTCTGCCTTCATTTACTACTTTTCATGCATTTACTGTTTTTTTGAGCTAAATGACCCTGAAATTTAAAAGCACTACAGATGAACTCTGAAAAGGTTGAAACTTGGCATGGTATCATCATTTCACCCACATAGCATGTGCAAAAAAGTAGAGTGGGTTATGGCAAAAACTAGATGCACTTCGTGTACAAAATGGACAATCTCTTTCGAAGTATCAGGGTCTCGGACGAAAACTCATCTGTTACAAAGGCATTTCATTTTTTTAACTTATTACAACTCCAGACTTTTTGTGCATTCAGTATGCACCATTCAAAGCCACGTCATCAAATTTCAACCCTTTCTGCCTTCATTTCCTATTTTTCATGCATTTACTTATTTATTTTAAGCTAAATGACCCTGAAATTAAAAAGCAGTACAAAAAAACTCTGATAAGGTTGAAACTTGGCATGATATCATCTTTTCACCCACATAGCATGTGAAAAAAAGTTGAGAGGGTTACGGCAAAAACTTGATGCACTTCGTGTACAAAATGGACAATCTCTTTCGAAGTATCAAGGTTTCGGACGGAAACTCATCTGTTACAAAGGCATTTCACTTTTTAAACTTATTACAACTCCAGAATTTTTGCGCATTCAGTATGCACCATTCAAAGCCACGTCATCAGCTTTCAACCCTTTCTGCCTTCATTTGCATTTTCTCATGCATTTACTGTTTTGTTTTGAGCTAAATGACCCTGAAATTGAAAAGCACTACAAATGAACATTGAAAAGGTTGAAACTTGGCATGGTATCATCATTTCAACCACATAGCATGTGCAAAAAAGTAGAGTGGGTTATGGATAAAACTGGATGCACTTCGTGTACAAAATGAACAGTCTCTTTCGAAGTATCAGGGTCTCGGACGAAAACTCATCTGTTACAAAGGCATTTCATTTTTTAAACTTATTACAACTCCAGACTTTTTGTGTATTCAGTATGCACCATTCAAAGCCATGTCATCATCTTTCAACCCTTTCTTCCTTCATTTGCAATTTTTCATGCATTTACTGATTTGTTTTGAGCTAAATGACCCTGAAATTGAAAAGCACTACAGATGAACTCTGAAAAGGTTGAAACTTGGCATGGTATCATCATTTCCCTCACATAGCATGTGCAAAAAAGTAGAGAGGGTTACGGGGAAAACTAGATGCACTTCGTGTACAAAATGGACAATCTTTTTCGAAGTATCAGGGTTTCGGACGAAAATTCATCTGTTACAAAGGCATTTCAATTTTTTAAACTTATTAGAACTTCACACTTTTTGTGCATTCAGTATGCACCATTCAAACCCATGTCATCAACTTTCAACCCTTTCTGCCTTCATTTACTATTTTTCATGCATTTACTGATTTTTTTGAGCTAAATGACCCTGAAATTGAAATGCACTACAAATGAACTCCCAAAAGGTTGAAACTTGGCATGGTATCATCATTTCACCAACATAGCATGTGCAAAAAAGCTGAGAGGGTTACGGCAAAAACTGGATGCAATTCGTGTACAAAATGGATAGTCTCTTTCGAAGTATCAGGGTTTCAGACGTAAACTCATCTATTACAAAGGCATTTCATTTTTTTACTTATTACAACTCCAGACATTTTGTGCATTCAGTATGCACCATTCAAAGCCACGTCATCAACATTCAACCCTTTCTGCCTTCATTTGCTATTTTTCATGCATTTACTTATTTGTTTTGAGCTAAATGACCCTGAAATTAAAAAGCAGTACAAATAAACTCTGATAAGGTTGAAAATTGGCATGGTATCATCTTTTCACCCACATAGCATGTAGTTGAGAGGGTTATGGCAAAACCTGAATGCACTTCGTGTACAAAATGGATAGTCTCTTTCGAAGTATCAGGGTTTCGGACGTAAACTCATCTGTTACAAAGGCATTTCACTTTTTAAACTTATTAAACCTCCAGAATTTTTGCGCATTCAGTATGCACCATTCAAAGCCACGTCATCAGCTTTCAACCGTTTCTGCCTTCATTTGCATTTTCTCATGCATTTACTGATTTGTTTTGAGCTAAATGACCCTGAAATTGAAAAGCACTACAAATGAACACTGAAAAGGTGGAAACTTGGCATGGTATCATCATTTCACCCACATAGCATGTACAAAAAAGTAGAGTGGGTTATGGCAAAAACTGGATGCACTTCGTGTACAAAATGGACAGTCTCTTTCGAAGTATCAGGGTCTCGGACGAAAACTCATCTGTTAGAAAGGCATTTCATTTTTTTAAACTTACTACAACTCCAGACTTTTTGTGTATTCAGTATGCACCATTCAAAGCCATGTCATCATCTTTCAACCCTTTCTTCCTT
>NC_057796.1:15867119-15868224 GCF_018294505.1 Triticum aestivum
CTTTTTGTGCATTCAGTATGCACCATTCAAACCCATGTCATCAACTTTCAACCCTTTCTGCCTTCATTTACTATTTTTCATGCATTTACTGATTTTTTTGAGCTAAATGACCCTAAAATTGAAATGCACTACAAATGAACTCCCAAAAGGTTGAAACTTGGCATGGTATCATCATTTCACCAACATAGCATGTGCAAAAAAGCTGAGAGGGTTACGGCAAAAACTAGATGCAATTCGTGTACAAAATGGATGGTCTCCTTCGAAGTATCAGGGTTTCGGACGTAAACTCATCTGTTACAAAGGCATTTCATTTTTTTACTTATTACAACTCCGGACTTTTTGTGCATTCAGTATGCACCATTCAAAGCCACGTCATCAACTTTCAACCCTTTCTGCCTTCATTTGCTATTTTTCATGCATTTACTTACTTGTTTTGAGCTAAATGACCCTAAAATTAAAAAGCAGTACAAATAAACTCTGATAATGTTGAAACTTGGCATGGTATCATCTTTTCACCCACATAGCATGTGAAAAAAAGTTGAGAGGGTTACGGCAAAAACTGGATGCACTTCGTGTACAAAATGGACAATCTCTTTCGAAGTATCAAGGTTTCGGACGAAAACTCATCTGTTACAAAGGCATTTCACTTTTTAAACTTATTACAACTCCAGACTTTTTGCGCATTCAGTATGCACCATTCAAAGCCACGTCATCAGCTTTCAACCCTTTCTTCCTTCATTTGCATTTTCTCATGCATTTACTGATTTGTTTTGAGCTCAATGACCCTGAAATTGAAAAGCACTAGAAATGAACACTGAAAAGTTTGAAACTTGGCATGGTATCATAATTTCACCCACATAGCATGTGCAAAAAAGTAGAGTGGGTTATGGAAAAAACTGGATGCACTTCGTGTACAAAATGAACAGTCTCTATCGAAGTATCAGGGTCTCGGACGAAAACTCATCTGTTACAAAGGCATTTCATTTTTTTAAACTTATTACAACTCCAGACTTTTTGTGTATTCAGTATGCACCATTCAAAGCCATGTCATCATCTTTCAACCCTTTCTTCCTTCATTTGCAATTTTTCATGCATTTACTGATTT
>NC_057796.1:15868234-15869218 GCF_018294505.1 Triticum aestivum
TTCAAAGCCACGTCATCAACTTTCAACCCTTTCTGCCTTCATTTGCTATTTTTCATGCATTTAGTTACTTGTTTTGAGCTAAATGACCCTGAAATTAAAAAGCAGTACAAATAAACTCTGATAAGGTTGAAACTTGGCATGGTATCATCTTTTCACCCACATAGCATATGAAAAAAAGTTGAGAGGGTTACGGCAAAAACTGAATGCACTTCGTGTGCAAAATGGATAGTCTCTTTCGAAGTATCAGGGTTTCGGACGTAAACTCATCTGCTACAAATGCATTTCACTTTTTAAACTTATTAAACCTCCAGACTTTTTGCGCATTCAGTATGCACCATTCAAAGCCACGTCATCAGCTTTCAACCCTTTCTGCCTTCATTTGCATTTTCTCATGCGTTTACTGATTTGTTTTGAGCTAAATGACCATGAAATTGAAAAGCACTACAAATGAACACTGAAAAGGTTGAAACTTGGCATGGTATCATCATTTCACCCACATAGCATGTGCAAAAAAGTAGAGTGGGTTATGGATAAAACTGGATGCACTTCGTGTACAAAATGAACAGTCTCTTTCGAAGTATCAGGGTCTCGGACGAAAACTCATCTGTTACAAAGGCATTTCATTTTTTTAAACTTACTACAACTCCAGACTTTTTGTGTATTCAGTATGCACCATTCAAAGCCATGTCATCATCTTTCAACCCTTTCTTCCTTCATTTGCAATTTTTCATGCATTTACTGATTTGTTTTGAGCTAAATGACCCTGAAATTGAAAAGCACTACAGATGAACTCTGAAAAGGTTGAAACTTGGCATGGTATCATCATTTCCCTCACATAGCATGTGCAAAAAAGTAGAGAGGGTTACGGGAAAAACTAGATGCACTTCGTGTACAAAATGGACAATCTCTTTCGAAGTATCAGGGTTTCGGACGAAAACTCATCTGTTACAAAGGCATTTCAATTTTTTAAACTTATTAGAACTT
>NC_057796.1:15869621-15870308 GCF_018294505.1 Triticum aestivum
TTATGGCAAAAACTGGATGCACTTCGTGTACAAAATGGACAGTCTCTTTCGAAGTATCAGGGTCTCGGACGAAAACTCATCTGTTAGAAAGGCATTTCATTTTTTTAAACTTACTACAACTCCAGACTTTTTGTGTATTCAGTATGCACCATTCAAAGCCATGTCATCATCTTTCAACCCTTTCTTCCTTCATTTGCAATTTTTCATGCATTTACTGATTTGTTTTGAGCTAAATGACCCTGAAATTGAAAAGCACTACAGATGAACTCCGAAAAGGTTGAAACTTGGCATGGTATCATCATTTCCCTCACATAGCATGTGCAAAAAAGTAGAGAGGGTTACGGGAAAAACTAGATGCACTTCGTGTACAAAATGGACAATCTCTTTCGAAGTATCATGGTTTCGGACGAAAACTCATCTGTTACAAAGGCATTTCAATTTTTTAAACTTATTACAACTTCAGACTTTTTGTGCATTCAGTATGCACCATTCAAACCCATGTCATCAACTTTCAACCCTTTCTGCCTTCATTTACTATTTTTCATGCATTTACTGATTTTTTTGAGCTAAATGACCCTGAAATTGAAATGCACTACAAATGAACTCCCAAAAGGTTGAAACTTGGCATGGTATCATCATTTCACCAACATAGCATGTGCAAAAAAGCTGAGAGGGTTACGGCAAAAA
>NC_057796.1:15870318-15874729 GCF_018294505.1 Triticum aestivum
TTCAAAGCCACGTCATCAACTTTCAACCCTTTCTGCCTTCATTTGCTATTTTTCATGCATTTAGTTACTTGTTTTGAGCTAAATGACCCTGAAATTAAAAAGCAGTACAAATAAACTCTGATAAGGTTGAAACTTGGCATGGTATCATCTTTTCACCCACATAGCATATGAAAAAAAGTTGAGAGGGTTACGGCAAAAACTGAATGCACTTCGTGTGCAAAATGGATAGTCTCTTTCGAAGTATCAGGGTTTCGGACGTAAACTCATCTGCTACAAATGCATTTCACTTTTTAAACTTATTAAACCTCCAGACTTTTTGCGCATTCAGTATGCACCATTCAAAGCCACGTCATCAGCTTTCAACCCTTTCTGCCTTCATTTGCATTTTCTCATGCATTTACTGATTTGTTTTGAGCTAAATGACCATGAAATTGAAAAGCACTACAAATGAACACTGAAAAGGTTGAAACTTGGCATGGTATCATCATTTCACCCACATAGCATGTGCAAAAAAGTAGAGTGGGTTATGGATAAAACTGGATGCACTTCGTGTACAAAATGAACAGTCTCTTTCGAAGTATCAGGGTCTCGGACGAAAACTCATCTGTTAGAAAGGCATTTCATTTTTTTAAACTTATTACAACTCCAGACTTTTTGTGTATTCAGTATGCACCATTCAAAGCCATGTCATCATCTTTCAACCCTTTCTTCCTTCATTTGCAATTTTTCATGCATTTACTGATTTGTTTTGAGCTAAATGACCCTGAAATTGAAAAGCACTACAGATGAACTCTGAAAAGGTTGAAACTTGGCATGGTATCATCATTTCCCTCACATAGCATGTGCAAAAAAGTAGAGAGGGTTACGGGGAAAACTAGATGCACTTCGTGTACAAAATGGACAATCTCTTTCGAAGTATCAGGGTTTCGGACGAAAACTCATCTGTTACAAAGGCATTTCAATTTTTTAAACTTATTAGAACTTGACACTTTTTGTGCATTCAGTATGCACCATTCAAACCCATGTCATCAGCTTTCAACCCTTTCTGCCTTCATTTACTATTTTTCATGCATTTACTGAATTTTTTGAGCTAAATGACACTGAAATTGAAATGCACTACAAATGAACTCCCAAAAGGTTGAAACTTGGCATGGTATCATCATTTCACCAACATAGCATGTGCAAAAAAGCTGAGAGGGTTACGGAAAAAACTAGATGCAATTCGTGTACAAAATGGATAGTCTCTTTCGAAGTATCAGGGTTTCGGACGTAAACTCATCTGTTACAAAGGCATTTCATTTATTTACTTATTACAACTCCGGACTTTTTGTGCATTCAGTATGCACCATTCAAAGCCACGTCATCAACTTTCAACCCTTTCTGCCTTCATTTGCTATTTTTCATGCATTTAGTTACTTGTTTTGAGCTAAATGACCCTGAAATTAAAAAGCAGTACAAATAAACTCTGATAAGGTTGAAACTTGGCATGGTATCATCTTTTCACCCACATAGCATATGAAAAAAAGTTGAGAGGGTTACAGCAAAAACTGAATGCACTTCGTGTACAAAATGGATAGTCTCTTTCGAAGTATCAGGGTTTCGGACGTAAACTCATCTGCTACAAATGCATTTCACTTTTTAAACTTATTAAACCTCCAGACTTTTTGCGCATTCAGTATGCACCATTCAAAGCCACGTCATCAGCTTTCAACCCTTTCTGCCTTCATTTGCATTTTCTCATGCATTTACTGATTTGTTTTGAGCTAAATGACCCTGAAATTGAAAAGCACTACAAATGAACACTGAAAAGGTTGAACTTGGCATGGTATCATCATTTCACCCACATAGCATGTGCAAAAAAGTAGAGTGGGTTATGGCAAAAACTGGATGCACTTCGTGTACAAAATGGACAGTCTCCTTCGAAGTATCAGGGTCTCGGACGAAAACTCATCTGTTACAAAGGCATTTCATTTTTTTTAACTTATTACAACTCCAGACTTTTTGTGTATTCAGTATGCACCATTCAAAGCCATTTCATCATCTTTCAACCCTTTCTGCCTTCATTAGCAATTTTTCATGGATTTACTGATTTGTTTTGAGCTAAATGACCCTGAAATTGAAAAGCACTACAGATGAACTCTGAAAAGGTTGAAACTTGGCATGGTATCATCATTTCACTCACATAGCATGTGCAAAAAGTACAGAGGGTTACGGGAAAAACTAGATGCACTTCGTGTACAAAATGGACAATCTCTTTCGAAGTATCAGGGTTTCGGACGAAAACTCATCTGTTACAAAGGCATTTCAATTTTTTAAACTTATTAGAACTTCAGACTTTTTGTGCATTCAGTATGCACCATTCAAACCCATGTCATCAGCTTTCAACCCTTTCTGCCTTCATTTACTATTTTTCATGCATTTACTAAATTTTTTGAGCTAAATGACCCTGAAATTGAAATGCACTACAAATGAACTCCCAAAAGGTTGAAACTTGGCATGGTATCATCATTTCACCAACATAGCATGTGCAAAAAAGCTGAGAGGGTTACGGCAAAAACTGGATGCAATTCGTGTACCAAATGGATAGTCTCTTTCGAAGTATCAGGGTTTCGGACGTAAACTCATCTGTTACAAAGGCATTTCATTTTTTTACTTATTACAACTCCAGACTTTTTCTGCATTCAGTATGCACCATTCAAAGCCACGTCATCAACTTTCAACCCTTTCTGCCTTCATTTGCTATTTTTCATGCATTTACTTATTTGTTTTGAGCTAAATGACCTTGAAATTAAAAAGCAGTACAAATAAACTCTGATAAGGTTGAAACTTGGCATGGTATCATCTTTTCACCCACATAGCATGTGAAAAAAAGTTGAGAGGGTTACGGCAAAACCTGAATGCACTTCGTGTACAAAATGGATAGTCTCTTTCGAAGTATCAGGGTTTCGGACGTAAACTCATCTGTTACAAAGGCATTTCACTTTTTAAACTTATTAAACCTCCAGACTTTTTGCGCATTCAGTATGCACCATTCAAAGCCACGTCATCAGCTTTCAACCCTTTCTGCCTTCATTTGCATTTTCTCATGCATTTACTGATTTGTTTTGAGCTAAATGACCCTGAAATTGAAAAGCACTACAAATGAACACTAAAAAGGTTGAAACTTGGCATGGTATCATCATTTCACCCACATAGCATGTGCAAAAAAGTAGAGTGGGTTATGGCAAAAACTGGATGCACTTCGTATACAAAATGAACAGTCTCTTTCGAAGTATCAGGGTCTCGGACGAAAACTCATCTGTTACAACGGCATTTCATATTTTTAAACTTATTACAACTCCAGACTTTTTGTGTATTCAGTATGCACCATTCAAAGCCATGTCATCATCTTTCAACCCTTTCTTCCTTCATTTGCAATTTTTCATGCATTTACTGATTTGTTTTGAGCTAAATGACCCTGAAATTTAAAAGCACTACAGATGAACTCTGAAAAGGTTGAAACTTGGCATGGTATCATCATTTCACTCACATAGCATGTGCAAAAAAGTAGAGAGGGTTACGGGAAAAACTAGATGCACTTCGTGTACAAAATGGACAATCTCTTTCGAAGTATCAGGGTTTCGGACGAAAACTTATCTGTTACAAAGGCATTTCAATTTTTTAAACTTATTAAAACTTCAGACTTTTTGTGCATTCAGTATGCACCATTAAAACCCATGTCATCAACTTTCAACCCTTTCTGCCTTCATTTACTATTTTTCATGCATTTACTGATTTTTTTGAGCTAAATGACCCTGAAATTAAAAAGCAGTACAAATAAACTCTGAAAAGGTTGAAACTTGGCATGGTATCATCATTTCACGAACATAGCATGTGCAAAAAAGCTAAGAGGGTTACGGCAAAAACTGAATGCACTTCGTGTACAAAATGGATAGTCTCTTTCGAAGTATCAGGGTTTCGGACGTAAACTCATCTGCTACAAATGCATTTCATTTTTTTACTTATTACAACTCCAGACTTTTTGCGCATTTAGTATGCACCATTCAAAGCCACGTCATCAGCTTTCAACCCTTTCTGCCTTCATTTGCATTTTCTCATGCATTTACTGATTTGTTTTGAGCTAAATGACCCTGAAATTGAAAAGCACTACAAATGAACACTGAAAAGGTTGAACTTGGCATGGTATCATCTTTTCACCCACATAGCATGTGCAAAAAAGTAGAGTGGGTTATGGCAAAAACTGGATGCACTTCGTGTACAAAATGGACAGTCTCCTTCGAAGTATCAGGGTCTCGGACGAAAACTCATCTGTTACAAAGGCATTTCACTTTTTAAACATATTACAACTCTAGACTTTTTGCGCATTCAGTATGCACCATTCAAAGCCACGTCGTCAGCTTTCAACCCTTTC
>NC_057796.1:15875074-15879152 GCF_018294505.1 Triticum aestivum
AACTTATTACAACTCCAGACTTTTTGTGTATTCAGTATGCACCATTCAAAGCCATGTCATCATCTTTCAACCCTTTCTTCCTTCATTTGCAATTTTTCATGCATTTACTGATTTGTTTTGAGCTAAATGACCCTGAAATTGAAAAGCACTACAGATGAACTCTGAAAAGGTTGAAACTTGGCATGGTATCATCATTTCACTCACATAGCATGTGCAAAAAAGTAGAGAGCGTTACGGGAAAAACTAGATGCACTTCGTGTACAAAATGGACAATCTCTTTCGAAGTAAAATGCTTTCGGACGAAAACTCATCTGTTACAAAGGCATTTCAATTTTTTAAACTTATTACAACTTCAGACTTTTTGTGCATTCAGTATGCACCACTCAAACCCATGTCATTAACTTTCAACCCTTTCTGCCTTCATTTACTATTTTTCATGCATTTACTGATTTTTTTGAGCTAAATGACCCTGAAATTGAAATGCACTACAAATGAACTCCCAAAAGGTTGAAACTTGACATGGTATCATCATTTCACCAACATAGCATGTGCAAAAAAGCTGAGAGGCTTACGGCAAAAACTGGATGCAATTCGTGTACAAAATGGATAGTCTCTTTCGAAGTATCAGGGTTTCAGACGTAAACTCATCTGTTACAAAGGCATTTCATTTTTTTACTTATTACAACTCCAGACTTTTTGTGCATTCAGTATGCACCATTCAAAGCCACGTCATCAACTTTCAACCCTTTCTGCCTTCATTTGCTATTTTTCATGCATTTACTTATTTGTTTTGAGCTAAATGACCCTGAAATTAAAAAGCAGTACAAATAAACTCTGATAAGGTTGAAACTTGGCATGGTATCATCTTTTCACCCACATAGCATGTGAAAAAAAGTTGAGAGGGTTACGGCAAAAACTGGATGCACTTCGTGTACAAAATGGACAATCTCTTTCGAAGTATCAAGGTTTCGGACGAAAACTCATCTGTTACAAAGGCATTTCACTTTTTAAACATATTACAACTCCAGACTTTTTGCGCATTCAGTATGCACCATTCAAATCCATGTCATCAGCTTTCAACCCTTTCTGCCTTCATTTGCTATTTCTCATGCATTTACTGATTTGTTTTGAGCTAAATGACCCTGAAATTGAAAAGCACTACAAATGAACTCTGAAAAGGTTGAAACTTGCATGGTATCATCATTTTGTAGGAGATATGCCCTAGAGGCAATAATAAATGATATTATTTATCTCCGAGTTCATAATTATGTTTATGTTCCATGCTATAACTGCTATGGTTCTCGAGTCTGCAATAACCACGAGGCTCGGAGGAAGACTCATATGCACGTGTGGAATAATAAACGGTAAAATGTATTCCTAGTCTGGCCTCTAAGACTAGCTCAAGTGTTGCATGATCATGGGCATGTCTATGTCAGCAACCTTGAGGGCACAATGTTAAGAGAACATTTGTGTTGAATCAACCCGGATTGATGTTATGCTATGAGATTCATTCGTCACAAGTTTATTGGTACATAACACATAGATGGTTAACGTTTGCATGATTCCTTAGACCATGAGAGTATCGAGTTTCTTCATGCTTGCTTCATGAACATTGGGGTTTGTTAAACGTCATCCGTAAATGGGTGGCTATTACGGCGGCTTACGGGTTCATGGAAAAGTGTGTCAAGTAACTTGATAGCTCAAGATTGGGATTTGCTCCTCTGACGATGGAGAGATATCTCTGGGCCCTCTCGGTGTTACGGTATCCATCATCGTCTGGCCAGACACTTTGTGATTTGATCACGCGGATGCCAGAACACGATAACGAGAAAAGAGAACAATACCGGTAACGAGGTAACTAGCATAGTGGACAAGTTGTTGATCCACGGGAATGCCAACATGTCTCGCCTCGGGTATTTGTAACATATCACGAAGCAACAGGAATAGCACGCGACAACTGGAGGTTCACTCGAATATTTATTCGTGTGGGTATAGGGGTCAATATGGGTGTCCACGGCTCCGATGTTGATCATTGATTGGAAGGGGTTCCGGGTCATGTCTATACTTCACCGAACCTATAGGGTCACACGCTTAAGGGTCATCTATCTGCTGAATACTAGACAGGGAGTCTGAGAGAAAATCACCGAAAAAGTTTCGGACACCGAAAAGTTTCGGATAGCGGAATCATACCAGAGAGAGAGGTCATCGGATAAGTTTCGATGATACCGAAAAGTTGTTTCGGGATACACCATTAAGTCAAATTGGTTTCGGCACATGCCTGATAATTCTTGGAGGATGCCAGAATCATTCTGGAAGCTTTTTGGAATTTTCTGAGATAAAAACCGGAAATGTTCCGGAGCTGCCGGAGCCACTTCAGATGCGTTTTGCAGATGAAAATCACTAAAACCAGAATTGTTTCAGAACGCGTTGAAAATCATTTTAGTGGGTACTGGAAATGTTCTTAGCCCACATAAATATTTTCAGTTCGATCAGAGGCTGAAAAATGTCGTCGTGAATAGTGAAAATCAGCTTTATGGTTACTTTATGGAAAGCCACCTTTTGGGGCTTTGCTCCAAAAGATCTTGGGGATGACATGGATGGATATGAGCCATTTTTTGGGCCCCTCATGGGGGTGTGGCCGGCCACATGGGGTATCCCCCCTTGGGGACCCTCTTGTTCCTTGGTTTCACTCCTAGGTCCTTGTGGAAGGACTTCATTCATGTGCATTTTGGGTTTTTTGTGAAACTACCCTACCCCGTTGGGATTTCCTATAAATAGAGGTGGAGGGGCAGCCCTCCACACTCATCCCTTGCTCTCATACACATGCCATGCATTATCTGGCTTCTTCTCTCCCTCCCACGAAAAGAGTTTCGTAGAGCCGTAAGGCTGTCTGGGTTCCGGCAGGAACTAGTTCCGGACGGCGAAGCCCTGCCGGATAGATGACATCGTATGTGTGCAACTCTGTAGAGAGATCGTAGTTTCGGTCTTAGTTCGTGAGTGCCTCCCGAAGGGCTGTCCGTGTGACCGTCCGAGTTTCGAAGGTCCTCCCGAAGGGCTGTCTGAGTGACCGTTCGAGTTTCGAAGGTCCTCCTGAAGGGCTGTCCGCGACACCGTCCGGGGGGCTGTTCGACCGCCTCCCGGAGGGCTGTCTGAGAAGCAGATGAGGGTATACATCCTCGCGGTTGGGAGGTTGTAAATCCTAGCTGCGGGGATCTGCACCGCCGATCGTCATCGACTCTACTTCCCGCTGCGCTACGAGTCGGTAACGAAAAAGATCAAACCATGTATGCAGTCTCCATAGTTGTCCTGGGCTGGTGCGTAGGTCGGAAAATTTTTGTTTTCTGGTGCGTTCCCCTACACATTTCACCCACATAGAATGTGCAAAAAAGTAGAGTGGGTTATGGCAAAAACTGGATGCACTTCGTGTACAAAATGGACAGTCTCTTTCGAAGTATCAGGGTCTCGGACGAAAACTCATCTGTTACAAAGGCATTTCATTTTTTTAACTTATTACAACTCCAGACTTTTTGTGTATTCAGTATGCACCATTCAAAGCCATGTCATCATCTTTCAACCCTTTCTTCCTTCATTTGCAACTTTTCATGCATTTACTGATTTATTTTGAGCTAAATGACCCTTAAATTGAAAAGCACTACAGCTGAACTCTGAAAAGGTTGAAACTTGGCATGGTATCATCATTTCACTCATATAGCATGTGCAAAAAAGTAGAGAGGGTTACGGGAAAAACTAGATGCACTTCGTGTACAAAATGGACAATCTCTTTCGAAGTATCAGGGTTTCGGACGAAAACTCATCTGTTACAAAGGCATTTCAATTTTTTAAACTTATTACAACTTCAGACTTTTTGTGCATTCAGTATGCACCATTCAAAGCCATGTCATCAACTTTCAACCCTTTCTGCCTTCATTTACTATTTTTCATGCATTTACTGATTTTTTTGAGCTAAATGACCCTGAAATTGAAATGCACTACAAATGAACTCCCAAAAGGTTGAAACTTGGCATGGTATCATCATTTCACCAACATAGCATGTGCAAAAAAGCTGAGAGGGTTACGG
>NC_057796.1:15884572-15885081 GCF_018294505.1 Triticum aestivum
TTTTTTTAACTTATTACAACTGCAGACTTTTGTGTATTCAATATGCACCATTCAAAGCCATGTCATCATCTTTCAACCCTTTCTGCCTTCATTTGCAATTTTTCATGGATTTACTGATTTGTTTTGAGCTAAATGACCCTGAAATTGAAAAGCACTACAGATGAACTCTGAAAAGGTTGAAACTTGGCATGGTATCATCATTTCACTCACATAGCATGTGCAAAAAGTACAGAGGGTTACGGGAAAAACTAGATGCACTTCATGTACAAAATGGACAATCTCTTTCGAAGTATCAGGGTTTCGGACGAAAACTCATCTGTTACAAAGGCATTTCAATTTTTTAAACTTATTAGAACTTCAGACTTTTTGTGCATTCAATATGCACCATTCAAACCCATGTCATCAACTTTCAACCCTTTCTGCCTTCATTTACTATTTTTCATGCATTTACTGAATTTTTTGAGCTAAATGACCCTGAAATTGAAATGCACTACAAATGAACTCCCAAA
>NC_057796.1:15885366-15887650 GCF_018294505.1 Triticum aestivum
CTATTTTTCAAGCATTTACTTATTTGTTTTGAGCTAAATGACCCTGAAATTAAAAAGCAGAACAAATAAACTCTGATAAGGTTCAAACTTTGCATGGTATCATCTTTTCTCCCACAAAGCATGTGAAAAAAAGTTCAGAGGGTTACGGCAAAAACTGGATGCACTTCGTGTACAAAATGGACAATCTCTTTTGAAGTATCAAGGTTTCGGACGAAAACTAATCTGTTAAAAAGGCATTTCACTTTTTAAACTTATTACAACTCCAAACTTTTTGCGCATTCAGTATGCACCATTCAAAGCCACGTCATCAGCTTTCAACCCTTTCTGCCTTCATTTGCATTTTCTCATGCATTTACTGATATGTTTTGAGCTAAATGACCCTGAAATTGAAAAGCACTACAAATGAACACTGAAAAGGTTGAACTTGGCATGGTATCATCATTTCACCCACATAGCATGTGCAAAAAAGTAGAGTGGGTTATGGCAAAAACTGGATGCACTTCGTGTACAAAATGGACAGTCTCCTTCGAAGTATCAGGGTCTCGGACGAAAACTCATCTGTTACAAAGGCATTTCATTTTTTTTAACTTATTACAACTCCAGACTTTTTGTGTATTCAGTATGCACCATTCAAAGCCATGTCATCATCTTTCAACCCTTTCTGCCTTCATTTGCTATTTTTCAAGCATTTACTTATTTGTTTTGAGCTAAATGACCCTGAAATTAAAAAGCAGAACAAATAAACTCTGATAAGGTTCAAACTTTGCATGGTATCATCTTTTCTCCCACAAAGCATGTGAAAAAAAGTTCAGAGGGTTACGGCAAAAACTGGATGCACTTCGTGTACAAAATGGACAATCTCTTTCGAAGTATCAGGGTTTCGGACGAAAACTCATCTGTTACAAAGGCATTTCAATTTTTTAAACTTATTAGAGCTTCAGACTTTTTGTGCATTCAGTATGCACCATTCAAACCCATGTCATCAACTTTCAACCCTTTCTGCCTTCATTTACTATTTTTCATGCATTTACTGAATTTTTTGAGCTAAATGACCCTGAAATTGAAATGCACTACAAATGAACTCCCAAAAGGTTGAAACTTGGCATGGTATCATCATTTCACCAACATAGCATGTGCAAAAAAGCTGAGAGGGTTACGGCAAAAACTGGATGCAATTCGTGTACAAAATGGATAGTCTCTTTCGAAGTATCAGTGTTTCGGACGTAAACTCATCTGTTACAAAGGCATTTCATTTTTTTACTTATTACAACTCCAGACTTTTTGTGCATTCAGTATGCACCATTCAAAGCCACGTCATCAACTTTCAACCCTTTCTGCCTTCATTTGCTATTTTTCATGCATTTACTTATTTGTTTTGAGCTTAATGACCCTGAAATTAAAAAGCAGAACAAATAAACTCTGATAAGGTTCAAACTTGGCATGATATCATCTTTTCTCCCACATAGCATGTGAAAAAAAGTTCAGAGGGTTACGGCAAAAACTGGATGCACTTCGTGTACAAAATGGACAATCTCTTTTGAAGTATCAAGGTTTCGGACGAAAACTAATCTGTTAAAAAGGCATTTCACTTTTTAAATTTATTACAACTCCAGACTTTTTGCGCATTCAGTATGCACCATTCAAAGCCACGTCATCATCTTTCTGCCTTCATTTGCATTTTCTCATGCATTTACTGATTTGTTTTGAGCTAAATGACCCTGAAATTGAAAAGCACTACAAATGAACACTGAAAAGGTTGAACTTGGCATGGTATCATCATTTCACCCACATAGCATGTGCAAAAAAGTAGAGTGGGTTATGGCAAAAACTGGATGCACTTCGTGTACAAAATGGACAGTCTCCTTCAAAGTATCAGGGTCTTGGACGAAAACTCATCTGTTACAAAGGCATTTCATTTTTTTTAACTTATTACAACTGCAGACTTTTGTGTATTCAATATGCACCATTCAAAGCCATGTCATCATCTTTCAACCCTTTCTGCCTTCATTTGCAATTTTTCATGGATTTACTGATTTGTTTTGAGCTAAATGACCCTGAAATTGAAAAGCACTACAGATGAACTCTGAAAAGGTTGAAACTTGGCATGGTATCATCATTTCACTCACATAGCATGTGCAAAAAGTACAGAGGGTTACTGGAAAAACTAGATGCACTTCATGTACAAAATGGACAATCTCTTTCGAAGTATCAGGGTTTCGGACGAAAACTCATCTGTTACAAAGGCATTTCAATTTTTTAAACTTAGTAGAACTTCAGACTTTTT
>NC_057796.1:15887660-15888628 GCF_018294505.1 Triticum aestivum
TTTTTTTAACTTATTACAACTGCAGACTTTTGTGTATTCAATATGCACCATTCAAAGCCATGTCATCATCTTTCAACCCTTTCTGCCTTCATTTGCAATTTTTCATGGATTTACTGATTTGTTTTGAGCTAAATGACCCTGAAATTGAAAAGCACTACAGATGAACTCTGAAAAGGTTGAAACTTGGCATGGTATCATCATTTCACTCACATAGCATGTGCAAAAAGTACAGAGGGTTACGGGAAAAACTAGATGCACTTCATGTACAAAATGGACAATCTCTTTCGAAGTATCAGGGTTTCGGACGAAAACTCATCTGTTACAAAGGCATTTCAATTTTTTAAACTTATTAGAACTTCAGACTTTTTGTGCATTCAATATGCACCATTCAAACCCATGTCATCAACTTTCAACCCTTTCTGCCTTCATTTACTATTTTTCATGCATTTACTGAATTTTTTGAGCTAAATGACCCTGAAATTGAAATGCACTACAAATGAACTCCCAAAAGGTTGAAACTTGGCATGGTATCATCATTTCACCAACATAGCATGTGCAAAAAAGCTGAGAGGGTTACGGCAAAAACTGGATGCAATTCGTGTACAAAATGGATAGTCTGTTTCGAAGTATCAGGGTTTCGGACGTAAACTCATCTGTTACAAAGGCATTTCATTTTTTTACTTATTACAACTCCAGACTTTTTGTGCATTCAGTATGCACCATTCAAAGCCACGTCATCAACTTTCAACCCTTTCTGCCTTCATTTGCTATTTTTCATGCATTTACTTATTTGTTTTGAGCTAAATGACCCTGAAATTAAAAAGCAGTACAAATAAACTCTGATAAGGTTGAAACTTGGCATGGTATCATCTTTTCACCCACATAGCCTGTGAAAAAAAGTTGAGAGGGTTACGGCAAAAACTGGATGCACTTCGTGTACAAAATGGACAATCTCTTTCGAAGTATCA
>NC_057796.1:15888638-15889610 GCF_018294505.1 Triticum aestivum
ATTTTTCATGCATTTACTGAATTTTTTGAGCTAAATGACCCTGAAATTGAAATGCACTACAAATGAACTCCCAAAAGGTTGAAACTTGGCATGATATCATCATTTCACCAACATAGCATGTGCAAAAAAGCTGAGAGGGTTACGGCAAAAACTGGATGCAATTCGTGTACAAAATGGATAGTCTGTTTCGAAGTATCAGGGTTTCGGACGTAAACTCATCTGTTACAAAGGCATTTCATTTTTTACTTATTACAACTCCAGACTTTTTGTGCATTCAGTATGCACCATTCAAAGCCACGTCATCAACTTTCAACCCTTTCTGCCTTCATTTGCTATTTTTCATGCATTTACTTATTTGTTTTGAGCTAAATGACCCTGAAATTAAAAAGCAGTACAAATAAACTCTGATAAGGTTGAAACTTGGCATGGTATCATCTTTTCACCCACATAGCCTGTGAAAAAAAGTTGAGAGGGTTACGGCAAAAACTGGATGCACTTCGTGTACAAAATGGACAATCTCTTTCGAAGTATCAGGGTCTTGGACGAAAACTCATCTGTTACAAAGGCATTTCATTTTTTTTAACTTATTACAACTGCAGACTTTTGTGTATTCAATATGCACCATTCAAAGCCATGTCATCATCTTTCAACCCTTTCTGCCTTCATTTGCAATTTTTCATGGATTTACTGATTTGTTTTGAGCTAAATGACCCTGAAATTGAAAAGCACTACAGATGAACTCTGAAAAGGTTGAAACTTGGCATGGTATCATCATTTCACTCACATAGCATGTGCAAAAAGTACAGAGGGTTACGGGAAAAACTAGATGCACTTCATGTACAAAATGGACAATCTCTTTCGAAGTATCAGGGTTTCGGACGAAAACTCATCTGTTACAAAGGCATTTCAATTTTTTAAACTTATTAGAACTTCAGACTTTTTGTGCATTCAATATGCACCATTCAAACCCAT
>NC_057796.1:15890649-15891070 GCF_018294505.1 Triticum aestivum
CCTGTGAAAAAAAGTTGAGAGGGTTACGGCAAAAACTGGATGCACTTCGTGTACAAAATGGACAATCTCTTTCGAAGTATCAAGGTTTCGGACGAAAACTCATCTGTTACAAAGGCATTTCACTTTTTAAACATATTACAACTCCAGACTTTTTGCGCATTGAGTATGCACCATTCAAAGCCACGTCATCAGCTTTCAACCCTTTCTGCCTTCATTTGCAATTTCTCATACATTTACTGATTTGTTTTGAGCTAAATGACCCTGAAATTGAAAAGCACTACAAATGAACTCTGAAAAGGTTGAAACTTGGCATGGTATCATCATTTCGCCCACATAGCATGTGCAAAAAAGTAGAGTGGGTTATGGCAAAAACTGGATGCACTTCGTGTACAAAATGGACAGTCTCTTTCGAAGTATCATG
>NC_057796.1:15891080-15892392 GCF_018294505.1 Triticum aestivum
CCTGTGAAAAAAAGTTGAGAGGGTTACGGCAAAAACTGGATGCACTTCGTGTACAAAATGGACAATCTCTTTCGAAGTATCAAGGTTTCGGACGAAAACTCATCTGTTACAAAGGCATTTCACTTTTTAAACATATTACAACTCCAGACTTTTTGCGCATTGAGTATGCACCATTCAAAGCCACGTCATCAGCTTTCAACCCTTTCTGCCTTCATTTGCAATTTCTCATGCATTTACTGATTTGTTTTGAGCTAAATGACCCTGAAATTGAAAAGCACTACAAATGAACTCTGAAAAGGTTGAAACTTGGCATGGTATCATCATTTCGCCCACATAGCATGTGCAAAAAAGTAGAGTGGGTTATGGCAAAAACTGGATGCACTTCGTGTACAAAATGGACAGTCTCTTTCGAAGTATCATGGTCTCGGACGAAAACTCATCTGTTACAAAGGTATTTCATTTTTTTAACTTATTACAACTCCATACTTCTTGTGTATTCAGTATGCACCATTCAAAGCCATGTCATCATCTTTCAACCCTTTCTTCCTTCATTTGCAATTTTTCATGCATTTACTGATTTGTTTTGAGCTAAATGACCCTGAAATTGAAAAGCACTACAGATGAACTCTGAAAAGGTTGAAACTTGGCATGGTATCATCATTTCACTCACATAGCATGTGCAAAAAAGTAGAGAGCGTTACAGGAAAAACGAGATGCACTTCGTGTACAAAATGGACAATCTCTTTCGAAGTATCAGGGTTTCGGACGAAAACTCATCTGTTACAAAGGCATTTCAATTTTTTAAACTTATTACAACTTCAGACTTTTTGTGCATTCAGTATGCACCACTCAAACCCACGTCATTAACTTTCAACCCTTTCTGCCTTCATTTACTAGTTTTCATGCATTTACTGATTTTTTTGAGCTAAATGACCCTGAAATTGAAATGCACTACAAATGAACTCCCAAAAGGTTGAAACTTGGCATGGTATCATCATTTCACCAACATAGCATGTGCAAAAAAGCTGAGAGGGTTATGGCAAAAACTGGATGCAATTCGTGTACAAAATGGATAGTCTCTTTCGAAGTATCAGGGTTTCGGACGTAAACTCATCTGTTACAAAGGCATTTCATTTTTTTACTTATTACAACTCCAGACTTTTTGTGCATTCAATATGCACCATTCAAAGCCACGTCGTCAACTTTCAACCCTTTCTGCCTTCATTTGCTATTTTTCATGCATTTACTCAATAGCTAAATGACCCTGAAATTAAAAAGCAGTACAAATAAACTCTGATAAGGTTGAAACTTG
>NC_057796.1:15893531-15909229 GCF_018294505.1 Triticum aestivum
GCATGTGAAAAAAAGTTGAGAGGGTTACGGCAAAAACTGGATGCACTTCGCGTACAAAATGGACAATCTCTTTCGAAGTATCAAGGTTTCGGACGAAAACTCATCTGTTGCAAAGGCATTTCACTTTTTAAACTTATTACAACTCTAGACTTTTTGCGCATTCAGTATGCACCATTCAAAGCCACGTCATCAGCTTTCAACCCTTTCTGCCTTCATTTGCAATTTCTCAAGCATTTACTGATTTGTTTTGAGCTAAATGACCCTGAAATTGAAAAGCACTACAAATGAACTCTGAAAAGGTTGAAACTTGGCATGGTATCATCATTTCACCCACATAGCATGTGCAAAAAAGTAGAGTGGGTTATGGCAAAAACTGGATGCACTTCGTGTACAAAATGGACAGTCTCTTTCGAAGTATCAGGGTCTCGGACGAAAACTTATCTGTTACAAAGGCATTTCATTTTTTTTAACTTATTACAACTCCAGACTTTTTGTGTATTCAGTATGCACCATTCAAAGCCATGTCATCATCTTTCAACCCTTTCTTCCTTCATTTGCAATTTTTCATGCATTTACTGATTTGTTTTGAGCTAAATGACCCTGAAATTGAAAAGCACTACAGATGAACTCTGAAAAGGTTGAAACTTGGCATGGTATCATCATTTCACTCACATAGCATGTGCAAAAAAGTAGAGAGCGTTACGGGAAAAACTAGATGCACTTCGTGTACAAAATGGACAATCTCTTTCGAAGTATCAGGGTTTCGGACGAAAACTCATCTGTTACAAAGGCATTTCAATTTTTTAAACTTATTACAACTTCAGACTTTTTGTGCATTCAGTATGCACCACTTGAAGGGGAACGCGACAGAAAACAAAAATTTTCCGACCTACGCACCAGCCCAGGACCACTATGGAGACTGCATACATGGTTTGATCTTTTTCGTTACCGACTCGTAGCGCAGCGGGAAGTAGAGTCGATGACGATCGGCGGTGCAGATCCCCGCAGCTAGGATTTACAACCTCCCAACCGCGAGGATGTATACCCTCATCTGCTCCTCAGACAGCCCTCCGGGAGGCGGTCGAACAGCCCCCCCGGACGGTGTCACGGACAGCCCTTCGGGAGGACCTTCGAAACTCGAACGGTCACTCGGACAGCCCTTCGGGAGGACCTTCGAAACTCGGACGGTCACACGGACAGCCCTTCGGGAGGCACTCACGAACTAAGACCGAAACTACGATCTCTCTACAGAGTTGCACACATACGGTGTCATCTATCCGGCAGGGCTTCGCCGTCCAGAACTAGTTCCTGCCGGAACCCAGACAGCCTTACGGCTCTACGAAACTCTTTTCGTGGGAGGGAGAGAAGAAGCCAGATAATGCATGGCATGTGTATGAGAGCAAGGGATGAGTGTGGAGGGCTGCCCCTCCACCTCTATTTATAGGAAATCCCAAGGGGGTAGGGTAGTTTCACAAAAAACCCAAAATGCACATGAATGAAGTCCTTCCACAAGGACCTAGGAGTGAAACCAAGGAACTAGAGGGTCCCCAAGGGGGATACCCCATGTGGCCGGCCACACCCCCATGAGGGGCCCCAAAAATGGCTCCTATCCATCCATGTCATCCCCAAGATCTTTTGGAGCAAAGCCCCAAAAGGTGGCTTTCCATAAAGTAACCATAAAGCTGATTTTCACTATTCACGACGACATTTTTCAGCGTCTGATCGAACTGAAAATATTTATGTGGGCTAAGAACATTTCCAATACCCACTAAAATGATTTTCAACGCGTTCCGAAACAATTCCGGTTTTAGTGATTTTCATCTGCGAAACGCATCTGAAGTGGCTCCGGCAGCTCCGGAACATTTCCGGTTTTTATCTCAGAAAATTCCAAAAAGCTTCCAGAATGATTCTGGCATCCTCCAAGAATTATCAGGCATGTGCCGAAACCAATTTGACTTAATGGTGTATCCCAAAACAACTTTTCGGTATCATCGAAACTTATCCGATGACCTCTCTCTGCGGTACGATTCCGCTGTCCGAAACTTTTCGGTGTCCGAAACTTTTTCGGTGATTTTCTCTCAGACTCCCTGTCTAGTATTCAGCAGATAGATGACCCTTAAGCGTGTGACCCTATAGGTTCGGTGAAGTATAGACATGACCCGGAACCCCTTCCGATCAATGATCAACATCGGAGCCGTGGACACCCATATTGACCCCTATACCCACACGAATAAATATCCGAGTGAACCTCCAGTTGCCGTGTGCTATTCCTGTTGCTTCGCGATATGTTACAAATACCCGAGGTGAGACATGTTGGCATTCCCGTGGATCAACAACTTGTCCACTATGCTAGTTACCTCGTTACCGGTATTGTTCTCTTTTCTCGTTATCGTGTTCCGGCATCCCCGTGATCAAATCACAGTGTCTGGCCAGACGATGATGGATACCGTAACACCGAGAGGGCCCAGAGATATCTCTCCATCGTCGGAGGAGCAAATCCCAATCTTGAGCTATCAAGTTACTTGACACACTTTTCCATGAACCCGTAAGCCGCCGTAATAGCCACCCATTTACGGATGACGTTTAACAAACTCCAAAGTTCATGAAGCAAGCATGAAGAAACTCGATACTCTCATGGTCTAAGGAATCATGCAAACGTTAACCATCTCTGTGTTATGTACCAATAAACTTGTGACGAATGAATCTCATAGCATAACATCAATCCGGGTCGATTCAACACAAATGTTCTCTTAACATTGTGCCTCAAAGTTGCTGGCATAGACATGCCCATGACCAGGAAAACAGAATCATCATGCAACACTTGAGCTAGTCTTAGAGGCCAGACTAGGAATACTTCTTACCGTTTATTATTCCACACGTGCATTTGAGTCTTCCTCCGAGCCTCGTGGATATTGCAGACTCGAGAATCATTGCAGTTATAGCATGGAACATAAACATAATTATGAACTCGGAGATAAATAATATCATTTATTATTGCCTCTAGGGCATATCTCCTACAGACTCCCACTTGCACTAGAGTCAATAATCTAGCTTATGCTAATGCACTTCACACCTGTGGCACATCGGTGTAAATATGCTTCGCTTGTGGTATAGCCTGATGTCCAACGGATCTGACGACTTCAGTTCCATGTGTATCTTTGCATGTCCTCGCGTTTTCACGTTTTCACAAAATTCATAATTTGTGTGGACTTGGCTTTGTATGTATTTGAATCACAGGTCGAACCTGGATTCCTCAGACTGAGTTATGGAGCAACTACCTGCAGTAGTGTCCCATTGTCAAAAGCCATCTTGGAACTATACTAAGTTCATGAATGAACTATATGAGTCAACATCTTCTTTGTCGCTTCTAAAGCGTCAACATACTTAGCCCTTGTTATAGAATTCGCCACAGTAACTAGTTTGAACAAATTCCAACTAACTGTGCCACCACATTGTGTGTTACACAAAACCCTTAATTTAAATCGAAAATCGCATGGAGAAAAGATGAAGACTCTATCGATGTAACATTTTACAACGAACTCTTCATGATCTCTGCTTGCGAGAAAACCATGTCATCAGTACTTACTCTAGTACTCTGTGACATCTTTCACTGTTGTCCCATGATCAGTAATTTGATCACTTTGGTATCCATACTCGCAACACCTTGGGAGTATCGGACATATCTGGTTGTTTTACATACCATGGAATACATGATTAATTCAAACACAAAAGTGTGTGGAATCTGCATCATGTATTTTACTCATCAGTGTTTTGGGACACCGAGTCTTGCATAAACTCTTTCCATGTGACTTTGGCAAGAATCACTCCTTGGCGTTTTAAATGCTAAAAGGTTTTAGCATCTTGTCAATATGTATTCATTGCTTAGCCCCATTAGGTAAATCTATCTCCATAGATCATCATGCCTAATATTGAGGCTATTTAGCCTAAGCACTTCATCGAAAAACTATTTTCAAATGAAGTCCTAATTTGTGTCAAGAAATTTATTTCCAATTACCAATGTGCCAAGCACATATGGTTTTTAGAAATATTATTACGCTCCCACTTACTTTCTTGAATTACAAGCATCTTCGTTACCCATTGATGAAGTCAAAACCCCTTTGACCATTTCATCAAAACACGAAGATTCCAACTCCATTTTGCTCTCTTCTGTCCATTGCTGGAACTCTGAAGTTTGCATACCTACTAGCATCCTCTGGATCGACAAATTACTTTGGACTGTATCATATACAAGTCCTAGCTTTCATTTCCATCAGATGGAAATCCTTTTATCATCCATGTTTCATATCTCATGATTGAAATATGTATTAATCGCTAGTTCAACCCGAACCGACTTTAAGCATCGCTACGATGAACACAACCTCATCGTATTATTTCAACAAGTCGAGCTTTATGGATAATACATTTTATCCGTATCAGTTTTAAGTTCCATAAATATTCGTTAGACTCTAAGTCTTCCGAAAGGTGTATCAAGGTTTTAATCTTGAATCACTTATGTTGAAACTAACTCGGATTGTATTGGCATTTAGCCAATTCTGGAGTCAGGGCCCATCAACGCTTCCTTGTGTATCGTAGGTATAATGTTGTCTAACAACAATATCTCGTTTGCGCACCTGAGAGGTTTGCACGAGCCTTGCCTACGTGGTTCAGCTGCAAGTTCGACCGAAGTTCATACATTTTATTGTAGAGACTTCCGTATCAGTCGCAGTAGGAAACTCTGGAATTACTTCCAAGGTCTCTTTCCTTTGATCTGATGAAGATACTGTTTATCTCGTCGAGTTGCACTATTCTCCCACTCACCTTTTAGAAAGAACCATTCTCTTTAAAAGCATACCGTTCTTTGTGGCAAACCTATTTGCCTCGGTATAGTGAGGGAGGAATACCCAATGACTTGGGATAACCTACAAAGTAGCACTTGTCTGATTTGGAATAGGTTTGTAACCTTTTACACAAGCCCCATATTCCAAATGTTAAGAAAAGATATAACATGGTTGGGCGTACCATACCATGGCTACATTTCAACAGACCCGATGTAGCTATTTTCAGTGTAAAAGCCGCAGTCTCTAAAGCATCACTTTAAAAGGGATAATGGCATATTTATTTATGTCATCTTTGACCTTACCATGTCATAAATGGTTTACATCTCCACGGACTTTCCACTTGCAGTGGTGTTCCGGGAGGTGCAAGTTTATGAAACCCCTTTCACAACTCATCAGACATTCGCTAAACATGTAACTCAAATATTCCTTTGTGCAATCAAATTGCAGAAACATAATTTTCTTGTTACAATAACTTCTACTTCATTTTTGAGAACCTTTCGAATGATTTCAAAAGATCCAGACTTACGTCTCATCAAGTAAATATCCATATATCTACTTGAGTCATTTCTGAAGATAAATAAATCCACCACTAACAACACTTATCGGACTACACACATCAAATGTATGATCACTAATAAGTTTGTTGTTCGTTCCTTATGGCCTGTGAACGGTATTTTAGTCACTTCACTTTTCGGAGGAAAGTTGCAAGTGTCAGATGATTCAAAATCAAAAAGACTTCAAAATCCATCATAATGGAATTTTCCATGCGGGTTTCTCCAATGTGACCAAATGTAGTGCCACACTTGTGTGGTATTCTTTTAGTCTTGCGACATTTAGCGTCAGTGTTATGGATGTATCATATTACCCTCAATATTCATAACATACATCCCATCGATGATGGAAGTATGGCCCTTATGTTATTCATAATACTTAACAACAATTGTTGTTTTTATGAACAACTCTTTTGCAACAAACATTGTGCAATGGGCTAGAGTGTATGAAACTCTAAAATGAATTATGAAAGTAAACCCAGAGGTATTGTATTATTATCAATATTCATAACATACATCTCATTCATAATGAAAGTATGGCCCTTGTGTTATTCATAACATCGAACATAAAAAGTTCTCTTATGAACAACCTTCTTGCAAGATGCCTTATGCAATGGGATAGAGTTTGTCAAACTCTAAATGAATTATGAAAATAAATATAGACGGCAATACACCGATGGAAGGTATAGTAACATTTACTATGTTCCCTGTGTATACCTTAACCTCATTTCTAGCTAGTCTTTCAGGCCATAGTAGTTCTTACATCGAGTTGCAACAGAATGCAATCGAGCGGGCATTTTTGTGATGAACTCACAATACCCAAGAATTAGTGATTAACATGTTTAACCATAATTCGCAAGAACTATATCTTTGACCAGCCTTCTATACATCAAAAACTTGTATGACATTCATACATGAGCTGGATATTCCAGTCTTCTTTCCTTTTGCCTTTATACTTCTAGCAGTTTAACTTTTAGTATTTCTCCTACTCTCAGAAGAAGCACCCAACTTAAGAGTGGCATTAGCCCCGGACTTCCTAGGCGTGTAAGTCATACTAACACCCTTTGGACACTTCCTTTCTCTTTAAGTTGTTGTTTTATTCACCTTTCATTATATGACAGGCGTTCTTCTGGATCCCTTTCCCAACAGTCAAATGCATAGTAAACACTTTTACTAATACTTGCAAACAAACATTGCTTTGTTTGTATCTGAAAATAATTTTCAGTTCCATGAATATCATATAACTATCCCAACTTTCGAAGTTTGGGTTTCATGGAAGCAAACATATTCCACTTGACCGTAACAGAATTCTAGCTTTTGGATCAAAGGACGAGAGTCACATGATCCATAGCATTAGCGGGAGGATACGGAAAGCATGCGATAGGACAAAGTCCTTCTCGGCACTTTTGAGGACAATCCTCATATTACGGTACCAATCGTAAAGTTTTAACCAGATATTTAATAGCTATTCAATTTTAACAGGGAAGGTGGAAACGCGAGCCATTATTCTACAACTATTTTGCATATAACACTTAGACAATGTTCACAATTAATTGCACTAAGAATTAAACATGTTAATTCAACAGTGCGCTCCCACTCAAATCAATATCTCTCAAAATTGATTGTGAGTGATACAAGACCCACATTTCAATTGTTCGCCATTGGTGTAACACCACTCATGACGAAAAATCTCAACCGGTAGGCCAACTTGCCAATCACATCTCTATGTGACTCTTGTTCATCTTTCGATGCGTGTGTTCCGAGCTCATGACGGTCATGCCTGAACGTCAAGACAACCAAGTGATCTCGCTGCGAGGTCTCAACTCACCCGCCTCACACTTCTCTAATCGTTCGTACCCGTGTGACACGGCGCACCCCGAAAAGATAGGTGCCGTGACGGTGCTACACTTGGGAGAACACTAACTACTTGGTATTTTAAGTGAGAGATCACCCTAATAAAAGCGACTACCGCGCAATCAAGAAGGGTGCATCATAAGGGATAAACATCTCAGGCAATTCATAATAGCATGATATGGTATAGCCCTTTCTGACGGAGAAGTCTTTCATTTCTTCGTCTTCGGCATTCGCGTCGGTGTTCACCTTCGCGAAGATTGCCACCACCTTGTCGATGCACCAAATAATATTGCTATCTCTATAGCTAACAAAATAATGCATTACAACAAGGTTGACACGTAGGTCATTAAAGTGCAATCATATGGCTCCAACCATCATGCCGAATCATGACACGCAGGTCATGTTAATCAAATTACATCATATAGTCATCTCATACATAATCGAATTAGTATGAGCACTGCTATACCACATCATATGCACATCCTGCATAACCAAGTTAGACGCCTCTAATAGGTTTATGCAAAATTTTATTTTACGTGGCTTCTAAGGTTTTGACTTAAACCGCAGCTACCAACATTTTATCATCAAGTATGATTATTCAAGTTGCTACATTAACATCTCGGGGTGTATGAAACACGAGATAATTAAATCTCGAGCCCCATACTAAACTTCGTCATACGCATGACCCCCGTGCAGATAATATCTGCAATGCCCTTTCATCTGCGAATTTCATCTTTCTTTTGACTACGGCAGAACCCAAAGAACTGATAGCACTTCCATGATCAATCAGGATCACGGATTGCCAGAACTTTGTCAAATTCCACCATGCTGTCTCGAGATTGAGCAAACGCAAATTCTAGGGAAGCAACAAGAACCTCGGGTAACAGATTTCATCTGTCACCCGCATAAATAATTTTCAGCAATAGATCTCATCTACTACCTAATTATATTATGCAATACCCATACATCTCCATGTATTCTAGATCGAAACCTGCATCTACGCATAGCATGGCTCTTGATGCCACTGAAGGGGAACGCGACAGAAAACAAAAATTTTCCGACCTACGCACCAGCCCAGGACCACTATGGAGACTGCATACATGGTTTGATCTTTTTCGTTACCGACTCGTAGCGCAGCGGGAAGTAGAGTCGATGACGATCGGCGGTGCAGATCCCCGCAGCTAGGATTTACAACCTCCCAACCGCGAGGATGTATACCCTCATCTGCTCCTCAGACAGCCCTCCGGGAGGCGGTCGAACAGCCCCCCCGGACGGTGTCGCGGACAGCCCTTCGGGAGGACCTTCGAAACTCGAACGGTCACTCGGACAGCCCTTCGGGAGGACCTTCGAAACTCGGACGGTCACACGGACAGCCCTTCGGGAGGCACTCACGAACTAAGACCGAAACTACGATCTCTCTACAGAGTTGCACACATACGGTGTCATCTATCCGGCAGGGCTTCGCCGTCCAGAACTAGTTCCTGCCGGAACCCAGACAGCCTTACGGCTCTACGGAACTCTTTTCGTGGGAGGGAGAGAAGAAGCCAGATAATGCATGGCATGTGTATGAGAGCAAGGGATGAGTGTGGAGGGCTGCCCCTCCACCTCTATTTATAGGAAATCCCAAGGGGGTAGGGTAGTTTCACAAAAAACCCAAAATGCACATGAATGAAGTCCTTCCACAAGGACCTAGGAGTGAAACCAAGGAACAAGAGGGTCCCCAAGGGGGGATACCCCATGTGGCCGGCCACACCCCCATGAGGGGCCCAAAAAATGGCTCCTATCCATCCATGTCATCCCCAAGATCTTTTGGAGCAAAGCCCCAAAAGGTGGCTTTCCATAAAGTAACCATAAAGCTGATTTTCACTATTCACGACGACATTTTTCAGCGTCTGATCGAACTGAAAATATTTATGTGGGCTAAGAACATTTCCAGTACCCACTAAAATGATTTTCAACGCGTTCCGAAACAATTCCGGTTTTGTTCTCTTTTCTCGTTTCGTGTTCCGGCATCCCCGTGATCAAATCACAAAGTGTCTGGCCAGACGATGATGGACACCGTAACACCGAGAGGGCCCAGAGATATCTCTCCATCGTCGGAGGAGCAAATCCCAATCTTGAGCTATCAAGTTACTTGACACACTTTTCCATGAACCCGTAAGCCGCCGTAATAGCCACCCAATTACGGATGACGTTTAACAAACCCCAAAGTTCATGAAGCAAGCATGAAGAAACTCGATACTCTCATGGTCTAAGGAATCATGCAAACGTTAACCATCTCTGTGTTATGTACCAATAAACTTGTGACGAATGAATCTCATAGCATAACATCATGCCGGGTCGATTCAACACAAATGTTCTCTTAACATTATGCCCTCAAGGTTGCTGACATAGACATGCCCATGATCAGGAAAACATAACCATCATGCAACACTTGAGCTAGTCTTAGAGGCCAGACTAGGAATACATTTTACCGTTTATTATTCCACACGTGCATATGAGTCTTCCTCCGAGCCTCGTGGTTATTGCAGACTCGAGAACCATAGCAGTTATAGCATGGAACATAAACATAATTATGAACTCGGAGATAAATAATATCATTTATTATTGCCTCTAGGGCATATCTCCTAAATGGTTTGATTACATCTCCACGGACTTTCCACTTGCAGTGGTGTTCCGGGAGGTGCAAGTTATGAAACCCCTTTCACAACTCATCAGACATTCGCTAAACATGTAACTCAAATATTCCTTTGTGCAATCAAATTGCAGAAACATAATTTTCTTGTTACAATAACTTCTACTTCATTTTTGAGAACCTTTCGAATGATTTCAAAAGATCCAGACTTACGTCTCATCAAGTAAATATCCATATATCTACTTGAGTCATTTATGAAGATAAATAAATCCACCACTAACAACACTTATCGGACTACACACATCAAATGTATGATCACTAATAAGTTTGTTGTTCGTTCCTTATGGCCTGTGAACGGTATTTTAGTCACTTCACTTTTCGGAGGAAAGTTGCAAGTGTCAGATGATTCAAAATCAAAAAGACTTCAAAATCCATCATAATGGAATTTTCCATGCGGGTTTCTCCAATGTGACCAAATGTAGTGCCACACTTGTGTGGTATTCTTTTAGTCTTGCGACATTTAGCGTTAGTGTTATGGATGTATCATATTACCCTCAATATTCATAACATACGTCCCATCGATGATGGAAGTATGGCCCTTATGTTATTCATAATACTTAACAACAATTGTTGTTTTTATGAACAACTCTTTTGCAACAAACATTGTGCAATGGGCTAGAGTGTATGAAACTCTAAAATGAATTATGAAAGTAAACCCAGAGGTATTGTATTATTATCAATATTCATAACATACATCTCATTCATAATGAAAGTATGGCCCTTGTGTTATTCATAACATCGAACATAAAAAGTTCTCTTATGAACAACCTTCTTGCAAGATGCCTTATGCAATGGGATAGAGTTTGTAAAACTCTAAATGAATTATGAAAATAAATACAGACGGCAATACACCGATGGAAGGTATAGTAACATTTACTATGTTCCCTGTGTATACCTTAACCTCATTTCTAGCTAGTCTTTCAGGCCATAGTAGTTCTTACATCGAGTTGCAACATAATGCAATCGAGCGGGAATTTTTGTGATGAACTCACAATACCCAAGAATTAGTGATTAACATGTTTAACCATAATTCGCAAGAACTATATCTTTGACCAGCCTTCTATACATCAAAAACTTGTATGACATTCATACATGAGCTGGATATTCCAGTCTTCTTTCCTTTTGCCTTTATACTTCTAGCAGTTTAACTTTTAGTATTTCTCCTACTCTCAGAAGAAGCACCCAACTTAAGAGTGGCATTAGCCCCGGACTTCCTAGGCGTGTAAGTCATACTAACACCCTTTGGACACTTCCTTTCTCTTTAAGTTGTTGTTTTATTCACCTTTCATTATATGACAGGCGTTCTTCTGGATCCCTTTCCCAACAGTCAAATGCATAGTAAACACTTTTACTAATACTTGCAAACAAACATTGCTTTGTTTGTATCTGAAAATAATTTTCAGTTCCATGAATATCATATAACTATCCCAACTTTCGAAGTTTGGGTTTCATGGAAGCAAACATATTCCACTTGACCGTAACAGAATTCTAGCTTTTGGATCAAAGGACGAGAGTCACATGATCCATAGCATTAGCGGGAGGATACGGAAAGCATGCGATAGGGCAAAGTCCTTCTCGGCACTTTTGAGGACAATCCTCATATTACGCTACCAATCGTAAAGTTTTAACCAGATATTTAACAGCTATTCCATTTTAACAGGGAAGGTGGAAACGCGAGCCATTATTCTACAACTATTTTGCATATAACACTTAGATAATGTTCATAATTAATTGCACTAAGAATTAAACATGTTAATTCAACAGTGCGCTCCCACTCAAATCAATATCTCTCAAAATTGATTGTGAGTGATACAAGACCCACATTTCAATTGTTCGCCATTGGTGTAACACCACTGATGACAAAAAATCTCAACCGGTAGGCCAACTTGCCAATCACATCTCTATGTGACTCTTGTTCATCTTTCGATGCGTGTGTTCCGAGCTCATGACGGTCATGCCTGAACGTCAAGACAACCAAGTGATCTCGCTGCGAGGTCTCAACTCACCCGCCTCACACTTCTCTAATCGTTCGTACCCGTGTGACACGGCGCACCCCGAAAAGATAGGTGCCGTGACGGTGCTACACTTGGGAGAACACTAACTACTTGGTATTTTAAGTGAGAGATCACCCTAATAAAAGCGACTACCGCGCAATCAAGAAGGGTGCATCATAAGGGATAAACATCTTAGGCAATTCATAATAGCATGATATGGTATAGCCCTTTCTGACGGAGAAGTCTTTCATTTCTTCGTCTTCGGCATTCGCGTCGGTGTTCACCTTCGCGAAGATTGCCACCACCTTGTCGATGCACCAGATAATATTGCTATCTCTATAGCTAACAAAATAATGCATTACAACAAGGTTGACACGCAGGTCATTAAAGTGCAATCATATGGCTCCAACCATCATGCCGAATCATGACACGCAGGTCATGTTAATCAAATTACATCATATAGTCATCTCATACATAATCGAATTAGTATGAGCACTGCTATACCACATCATATGCACATCCTGCAAAACCAAGTTAGACGCCTCTAATCGGTTTATGCAAAATTTATTTTACGTGGCTTCTAAGGTTTTGACTTAAACCGCAGCGACCAACGTTTTATCATCAAGTATGATAATTCAAGATGCTAGATTAACATCTCGGGGTGTATGAAACACGGGATAATTAAATCTCGAGCCCCATACTAAACTTCGTCATACGCATGACCCCCGTGCAGATCATATCTGCAATGCCCTTTCATCTGCGAATTTCATCTTTCTTTTGACTACGGCAGAACCCAAAGAACTGATAGCACTTCCATGATCAATCAGGATCACGGATTGCCAGAACTTTGTCAAATTCCACCATGCTGTCTCGAGATTGAGCAAACGCAAATTCTAGGGAAGCAACAAGAACCTCGGGTAACAGATTTCATCTGTCACCCGCATAAATAATTTTCAGCAATAGATCTCATCTACTACCTAATTATATTATGCAATACCCATACATCTCCATGTATTCTAGATCGAAACCTGCATCTACGCATAGCATGGCTCTTGATGCCACTGAAGGGGAACGCGACAGAAAACAAAAATTTTCCGACCTACGCACCAGCCCAGGACCACTATGGAGACTGCATACATGGTTTGATCTTTTTCGTTACCGACTCGTAGCGCAGCGGGAAGTAGAGTCGATGACGATCGGCGGTGCAGATCCCCGCAGCTAGGATTTACAACCTCCCAACCGCGAGGATGTATACCCTCATCTGCTCCTCAGACAGCCCTCCGGGAGGCGGTCGAACAGCCCCCCCGGACGGTGTCGCGGACAGCCCTTCGGGAGGACCTTCGAAACTCGAACGGTCACTCGGACAGCCCTTCGGGAGGACCTTCGAAACTCGGACGGTCACACGGACAGCCCTTCGGGAGGCACTCACGAACTAAGACCGAAACTACGATCTCTCTACAGAGTTGCACACATACGGTGTCATCTATCCGGTAGGGCTTCGCCGTCCAGAACTAGTTCCTGCCGGAACCCAGACAGCCTTACGGCTCTACGAAACTCTTTTCGTGGGAGGGAGAGAAGAAGCCAGATAATGCATGGCATGTGTATGAGAGCAAGGGATGAGTGTGGAGGGCTGCCCCTCCACCTCTATTTATAGGAAATCCCAAGGGGGTAGGGTAGTTTCACAAAAAACCCAAAATGCACATGAATGAAGTCCTTCCACAAGGGCCTAGGAGTGAAACCAAGGAACAAGAGGGTCCCCAAGGGGGGATACCCCATGTGGCCGGCCACACCCCCATGAGGGGCCCAAAAAATGGCTCCTATCCATCCATGTCATCCCCAAGATCTTTTGGAGCAAAGCCCCAAAAGGTGGCTTTCCATAAAGTAACCATAAAGCTGATTTTCACTATTCACGACGACATTTTTCAGCGTCTGATCGAATTGAAAATATTTATGTGGGCTAAGAACATTTCCAGTACCCACTAAAATGATTTTCAACGCGTTCCGAAACAATTCCGGTTTTAGTGATTTTCATCTGCGAAACGCATCTGAAGTGGCTCCGGCAGCTCCGGAACATTTCCGGTTTTTATCTCAGAAAATTCCAAAAAGCTTCCAGAATGATTCTGGCATCCTCCAAGAATTATCAGGCATGTGCCGAAACCAATTTGACTTAATGGTGTATCCCGAAACAACTTTTCGGTATCATCGAAACTTATCCAATGACCTCTCTCTGCGGTACGATTCCGCTGTCCGAAACTTTTCGGTGTCCGAAACTTTTTCGGTGATTTTCTCTCAGACTCCCTGTCTAGTATTCAGCAGATAGATGACCCTTAAGCGTGTGACCCTATAGGTTCGGTGAAGTATAGACATGACCCGGAACCCCTTCCGATCAATGATCAACATCGGAGCCGTGGACACCCATATTGACCCCTATACCCACACGAATAAATATCCGAGTGAACCTCCAGTTGCCGTGTGCTATTCCTGTTGCTTCGCGATATGTTACAAATACCCGAGGTGAGACATGTTGGCATTCCCGTGGATCAACAACTTGTCCACTATGCTAGTTACCTCGTTACCGGTATTGTTCTCTTTTCTCGTTATCGTGTTCCGGCATCCCCGTGATCAAATCACAGTGTCTGGCCAGACGATGATGGATACCGTAACACCGAGAGGGCCCAGAGATATCTCTCCATCGTCGGAGGAGCAAATCCCAATCTTGAGCTATCAAGTTACTTGACACACTTTTCCATGAACCCGTAAGCCGCCGTAATAGCCACCCATTTACGGATGACGTTTAACAAACTCCAAAGTTCATGAAGCAAGCATGAAGAAACTCGATACTCTCATGGTCTAAGGAATCATGCAAACGTTAACCATCTCTGTGTTATGTACCAATAAACTTGTGACGAATGAATCTCATAGCATAACATCAATCCGGGTCGATTCAACACAAATGTTCTCTTAACATTGTGCCTCAAAGTTGCTGGCATAGACATGCCCATGACCAGGAAAACAGAATCATCATGCAACACTTGAGCTAGTCTTAGAGGCCAGACTAGGAATACTTCTTACCGTTTATTATTCCACACGTGCATTTGAGTCTTCCTCCGAGCCTCGTGGATATTGCAGACTCGAGAATCATTGCAGTTATAGCATGGAACATAAACATAATTATGAACTCGGAGATAAATAATATCATTTATTATTGCCTCTAGGGCATATCTCCTACACCACTCAAACCCACGTCATTAACTTTCAACCCTTTCTGCCTTCATTTACTAGTTTTCATGCATTTACTGAATTTTTTGAGCTAAATGACCCTGAAATTGAAATGCACTACAAATGAACTCCCAAAAGGTTGAAACTTGGCATGGTATCATCATTTCACCAACATAGCATGTGCAAAAAAGCTGAGAGGGTTATGGCAAAAACTGGATGCAATTCGTGTACAAAATGGATAGTCTCTTTCGAAGTATCAGGGTTTCGGACGTAAACTCATCTGTTACAAAGGGATTTCATTTTTTTACTTATTACAACTCCAGACTTTTTGTGCATTCAATATGCACCATTCAAAGCCACGTCGTCAACTTTCAACCCTTTCTACCTTCATTTGCTATTTTTCATGCATTTACTTATTTGTTTTGAGCTAAATGACCCTAAAATTAAAAAGCAGTACAAATAAACTCTGATAAGGTTGAAACTTGGCATGGTATCATCATTTCACCAACATAGCATGTGCAGAAAAGCTGAGAGGGTTACGGCAAAA
>NC_057796.1:15909239-15911902 GCF_018294505.1 Triticum aestivum
CATTTCACCAACATAGCATGTGCAGAAAAGCTGAGAGGGTTATGGCAAAAACTGGATGCAATTCGTGTACAAAATGGATAGTCTCTTCCGAAGTATCAGGGTTTCGGACGTAAACTCATCTGTTACAAAGGCATTTCATTTTTTACTTATTACAACTCCAGACTTTTTGTGTATTCAGTATGCACCATTCAAAGCCACGTCATCAACTTTCAACCCTTTCTGCCTTCATTTGCTATTTTTCATGCATTTACTTATTTGTTTTGAGCTAAATGACCCTGAAATTGAAAAGCAGTACAAATAAACTCTGATAATGTTGAAACTTGGCATGGTATCATCTTTTCACCCACATAGCATGTGAAAAAAAGTTGAGAGGGTTACAGCAAAAACTGGATGCACTTCGTGTACAAAATGGACAATCTCTTTCGAAGTATCAAGGTTTCGGACGAAAACTCATCTGTTGCAAAGGCATTTCACTTTTTAAACTTATTACAACTCTAGACTTTTTGCGCATTCAGTATGCACCATTCAAAGCCACGTCATCAGCTTTCAACCCTTTCTGCCTTCATTTGCAATTTCTCATGCATTTACTGATTTGTTTTGAGCTAAATGACCATGAAATTGAAAAGCACTACAAATGAACTCTGAAAAGGTTGAAACTTGGCATGGTATCATCATTTCACCCACATAGCATGTGCAAAAAAGTAGAGTGGGTTATGGCAAAAACTGGATGCACTTCGTGTACAAAATGGACAGTCTCTTTCGAAGTATCAGGGTCTCGGACGAAAACTCATCTGTTACAAAGGCATTTCATTTTTTTTAACTTATTACAACTCCAGACTTTTTGTGTATTCAGTATGCACCATTCAAAGCCATGTCATCATCTTTCAACCCTTTCTTCCTTCATTTGCAATTTTTCATGCATATACTGATTTGTTTTGAGCTAAATGACCATGAAATTGAAAAGCACTATAGATGAACTCTGAAAAGGTTGAAACTTGGCATGGTATCATCATTTCACTCACACAGCATGTGCAAAAAAGTAGAGAGCGTTACGGGAAAAACTAGATGCACTTCGTGTACAAAATGGACAATATCTTTCGAAGTATCAGGGCTTCGGACGAAAACTCATCTGTTACAAAGGCATTTCAATTTTTTAAACTTATTACAACTTCAGACTTTTTGTGCATTCAGTATGCACCACTCAAACCCATGTCATTAACTTTCAACCCTTTCTGCCTTCATTTACTATTTTTCATGCATTTACTTATTTTTTTGAGCTAAATGACCCTGAAATTGAAATGCACTACAAATGAACTCCCAAAGGGTTGAAACTTGACATGGTATCATCATTTCACCAACATAGCATGTGCAAAAAAGCTGAGAGGGTTACGGCAAAAACTAGATGCAATTCGTGTACAAAATGGATAGTCTCTTTCGAAGTATCAGGGTTTCGGACGTAAACTCATCTGTTACAAAGGGATTTCATTTTTTTACTTATTACAACTCCAGACTTTTTGTGCATTCAATATGCACCATTCAAAGCCACGTCGTCAACTTTCAACCCTTTCTGCCTTCATTTGCTATTTTTCATGCATTTACTTATTTGTTTTGAGCTAAATGACCCTAAAATTAAAAAGCAGTACAAATAAACTCTGATAAGGTTGAAACTTGGCATGGTATCATCATTTCACCAACATAGCATGTGCAGAAAAGCTGAGAGGGTTATGGCAAAAACTGGATGCAATTCGTGTACAAAATGGATAGTCTCTTCCGAAGTATCAGGGTTTCGGACGTAAACTCATCTGTTACAAAGGCATTTCATTTTTTACTTATTACAACTCCAGACTTTTTGTGTATTCAGTATGCACCATTCAAAGCCACGTCATCAACTTTCAACCCTTTCTGCCTTCATTTGCTATTTTTCATGCATTTACTTATTTGTTTTGAGCTAAATGACCCTGAAATTGAAAAGCAGTACAAATAAACTCTGATAATGTTGAAACTTGGCATGGTATCATCTTTTCACCCACATAGCATGTGAAAAAAAGTAGAGAGGGTTACAGCAAAAACTGGATGCACTTCGTGTACAAAATGGACAATCTCTTTCGAAGTATCAAGGTTTCGGACGAAAACTCATCTGTTGCAAAGGCATTTCACTTTTTAAACTTATTACAACTCTAGACTTTTTGCGCATTCAGTATGCACCATTCAAAGCCACGTCATCAGCTTTCAACCCTTTCTGCCTTCATTTGCAATTTCTCATGCATTTACTGATTTGTTTTGAGCTAAATGACCATGAAATTGAAAAGCACTACAAATGAACTCTGAAAAGGTTGAAACTTGGCATGGTATCATCATTTCACCCACATAGCATGTGCAAAAAAGTAGAGTGGGTTATGGCAAAAACTGGATGCACTTCGTGTACAAAATGGACAGTCTCTTTCGAAGTATCAGGGTCTCGGACGAAAACTCATCTGTTACAAAGGCATTTCATTTTTTTTAACTTATTACAACTCCAGACTTTTTGTGTATTCAGTATGCACCATTCAAAGCCATGTCATCATCTTTCAACCCTTTCTTCCTTCATTTGCAATTTTTCATGCATTTACTGATTTGTTTTGAGCTAAATGACCCTGAAATTGAAAAGCACTACAGATGAACTC
>NC_057796.1:15911912-15913070 GCF_018294505.1 Triticum aestivum
TTCGGACGAAAACTCATCTGTTACAAAGGCATTTCAATTTTTTAAACTTATTACAACTTCAGACTTTTTGTGCATTCAGTATGCACCACTCAAACCCATGTCATTAACTTTCAACCCTTTCTGCCTTCATTTACTATTTTTCATGCATTTACTTATTTTTTTGAGCTAAATGACCCTGAAATTGAAATGCACTACAAATGAACTCCCAAAGGGTTGAAACTTGACATGGTATCATCATTTCACCAACATAGCATGTGCAAAAAAGCTGAGAGGGTTACGGCAAAAACTAGATGCAATTCGTGTACAAAATGGATAGTCTCTTTCGAAGTATCAGGGTTTCGGACGTAAACTCATCTGTTACAAAGGCATTTCATTTTTTTACTTATTACAACTCCAGACTTTTTGTGCATTCAATATGCACCATTCAAAGCCACGTCATCAACTTTCAACCCTTTCTGCCTTCATTTGCTATTTTTCATGCATTTACTTATTTGTTTTGAGCTAAATGACCCTGAAATTAAAAAGCAGTACAAATAAACTCTGATAAGGTTGAAACTTGGCATGGTATCATCATTTCACCCACATAGCATGTGAAAAAAAGTTGAGAGGGTTACGGCAAAAACTGGATGAACTTCGTGTACAAAATGGACAATCTCTTTCGAAGTATCAAGGTTTCGGACGAAAACTCATATGTTACAAAGGCATTTCACTTTTTAAACATATTACAACTCCAGACTTTTTGCGCATTCAGTATGCACCATTCAAAGCCACGTCATCAGCTTTCAACCCTTTCTGCCTTCATTTGCAATTTCTCATGCATTTACTGATTTGTTTTGAGCTAAATGACCCTGAAATTGAAAAGCACTACAAATGAACTCTGAAAAGGTTGAAACTTGGCATGGTATCATCATTTCACCCACATAGCATGTGCAAAAAAGTAGAGTGGGTTATGGCAAAAACTGGATGCACTTCGTGTACAAAATGGACAGTCTCTTTCGAAGTATCAGGGTCTCGGACGAAAACTCATCTGTTACAAAGGCATTTCATTTTTTTTAACTTATTACAACTCCAGACTTTTTGTGTATTCAGTATGCACCATTCAAAGCCATGTCATCATCTTTCAACCCTTTCTTCCTTCATTTGCAATTTTTCATGCAT
>NC_057796.1:15914975-15917076 GCF_018294505.1 Triticum aestivum
AACATAGCATGTGCAAAAAAGCTGAGAGGGTTACGGCAAAAACTAGATGCAATTCGTGTACAAAATGGATAGTCTCTTTCGAAGTATCAGGGTTTCGGACGTAAACTCATCTGTTACAAAGGCATTTCATTTTTTTACTTATTACAACTCCAGACTTTTTGTGCATTCAATATGCACCATTCAAAGCCACGTCATCAACTTTCAACCCTTTCTGCCTTCATTTGTTATTTTTCATGCATTTACTTATTTGTTTTGAGCTAAATGACCCTGAAATTAAAAAGCAGTACAAATAAACTCTGATAAGGTTGAAACTTGGCATGGTATCATCTTTTCACCCACATAGCATGTGAAAAAAAGTTGAGAGGGTTACGGCAAAAACTGGATGAACTTCGTGTACAAAATGGACAATCTCTTTCGAAGTATCAAGGTTTTGGATGAAAACTCATATGTTAGAAAGGCATTTCACTTTTTAAACATATTACAACTCCAGACTTTTTGCGCATTCAGTATGCACCATTCAAAGCCACGTCATCAGCTTTCAACCCTTTCTGCCTTCATTTGCTATTTCTCATGCATTTACTGATTTGTTTTGAGCTAAATGACCCTGAAATTGAATAGCACTACAAATGAACTCTGAAAAGGTTGAAACATGGCATGGTATCATCATTTCACCCACATAGCATGTGCAAAAAAGTAGAGTGGGTTATGGCAAAAACTGGATGCACTTCGTGTACAAAATGGACAGTCTCTTTCGAAGTATCAGGGTCTCGGACGAAAACTCATCTGTTACAAAGGCATTTCATTTTTTTTAACTTACTACAACTCCAGACTTTTTGTGTATTCAGTATGCACCATTCAAAGCCATGTCATCATCTTTCAACCCTTTCTTCCTTCATTTGCAATTTTTCATGCATTTACTGATTTGTTTTGAGCTAAATGACCCTGAAATTGAAAAGCACTACAGATGAACTCTGAAAAGGTTGAAACTTGGCATGGTATCATCATTTCACTCACATAGCATGTGCAAAAAAGTAGAGAGCGTTATGGGAAAAACTAGATGCACTTCGTGTACAAAATGGACAATCTCTTTCGAAGTATCAGGGTTTCGGACGAAAACTCATCTGTTACAAAGGCGTTTCAATTTTTTAAACTTATTACAACTTCAGACTTTTTGTGCATTCAGTATGCACCACTCAAACCCATGTCATTAACTTTCAACCCTTTCTGCCTTCATTTACTATTTTTCATGCATTTACTTATTTTTTTGAGCTAAATGACCCTGAAATTGAAATGCACTACAAATGAACTCCCAAAGGGTTGAAACTTGACATGGTATCATCATTTCACCAACATAGCATGTGCAAAAAAGCTGAGAGGGTTACGGCAAAAACTAGATGCAATTCGTGTACAAAATGGATAGTCTCTTTCGAAGTATCAGGATTTCGGACGTAAACTCATCTGTTACAAAGGCATTTCATTTTTTTACTTATTACAACTCCAGACTTTTTGTGAATTCAATATGCACCATTCAAAGCCACGTCATCAACTTTCAACCCTTTCTGCCTTCATTTGCTATTTTTCATGCATTTACTTATTTGTTTTGAGCTAAATGACCCTGAAATTAAAAAGCAGTACAAATAAACTCTGATAAGGTTGAAACTTGGCATGGTATCATCTTTTCACCCACATAGCATGTGAAAAAAAGTTGAGAGGGTTACGGCAAAAACTGATGAACTTCGTGTACAAAATGGACAATCTCTTTCGAAGTATCAAGGTTTCGGACGAAAACTCATATGTTACAAAGGCATTTAACTTCTTAAACATATTACAACTCCAGAATTTTTGCGCATTCAGTATGCACCATTCAAAGCCACGTCATCAGCTTTCAACCCTTTCTGCCTTCATTTGCTATTTCTCATGCATTTACTGATTTGTTTTGAGCTAAATGACCCTGAAATTGAAAAGCACTACAAATGAACTCTGAAAAGGTTGAAACTTGGCATGGTATCATCATTTCACCCACATAGCATGTGCAAAAAAGTAGAGTGGGTTATGGCAAAAACTGGATGCACTTCGTGTACAAAATGGACAGTCTCTTTCG
>NC_057796.1:15917170-15918564 GCF_018294505.1 Triticum aestivum
ATTCAAAGCCATGTCATCATCTTTCAACCCTTTCTTCCTTCATTTGCAATTTTTCACGCATTTACTGATTTGTTTTGAGCTAAATGACCCTGAAATTGAAAAGCACTACAGATGAACTCTGAAAAGGTTGAAACTTGGCATGGTATCATCATTTCACTCACATAGCATGTGCAAAAAAGTAGAGAGGGTTATGGGAAAAACTAGATGCACTTCGTGTACAAAATGAACAATCTCTTTCGAAGTATCAGGGTTTCGGACGAAAACTCATCTATTACAAAGGCATTTCAATTTTTTAAACTTATTAGAACTTCAGACATTTTGTGCATTCAGTATGCACTACTCAAACCCATGTCATTAACTTTCAACCCTTTCTGCCTTCATTTACTATTTTTCATGCATTTACTGATTTTTTTGAGCTAAATGACCCTGAAATTGAAATGCACTACAAATGAACTCCCAAAAGGTTGAAACTTGACATGGTATCATCATTTCACCAACATAGCATGTGCAAAAAAGCTGAGAGGGTTACGGCAAAAACTAGATGCAATTCGTGTACAAAATGGATAGTCTCTTTCGAAGTATCAGGGTTTCGGACGTAAACTCATCTCTTACAAAGGCATTTCATTTTTTTACTTATTAAAACTCCGGACTTTTTGTGCATTCAGTGTGCACCATTCAAAGCCACGTCATCAACTTTCAACCCTTTCTGCCTTCGTTTGCTATTTTTCATGCATTTACTTATTTGTTTTGAGCTAAATGACCCTGAAATTAAAAAGGAGTACAAATAAACTCTGATTAGGTTGAAACTTGGCATGGTATCATCTTTTCACCCACATAGCATGTGAAAAAAAGTTGAGAGGGTTACGGCAAAAACTGGATGCACTTCGTGTACAAAATGGACAATCTCTTTCGAAGTATCAAGGTTTCGGACGAAAACTCATCTTTCACAAAGGCATTTCACTTTTTAAACATATTACAACTCCAGACTTTTTGCGCATTCAGTATGCACCATTCAAAGCCACGTCATCAGCTTTCAACCCTTTCTGCCTTCATTTGCTATTTCTCATGCATTTACTGATTTGTTTTGAGCTAAATGACCCTGAAATTGAAAAGCACTACAAATGTACTCTGAAAAGGTTGAAACTTGGCATGGTATCATCATTTCACCCACATAGCATGTGCAAAAAAGTAGAGTGGGTTATGGCAAAAACTGGATGCACTTCGTGTACAAAATGGACAGTCTCTTTCGAAGTATCAGGGTCTCGGACGAAAACTCATCTGTTACAAAGGCATTTCATTTTTTTTAACTTTTTACAACTCCAGACTTTTTGTGTATTCAGTATGCACCATTCAAAGCCATGTCATCATCTTTCAACCCTTTCTTCCTTCATTTG
>NC_057796.1:15918574-15919440 GCF_018294505.1 Triticum aestivum
AACTTATTACAACTCCAGACTTTTTGTGTATTCAGTATGCACCATTCAAAGCCATGTCATCATCTTTCAACCCTTTCTTCCTTCATTTGCAATTTTTCATGCATTTACTGATTTGTTTTGAGCTAAATGACCCTGAAATTGAAAAGCACTACAGATGAACTCTGAAAAGGTTGAAACTTGGCATGGTATCATCATTTCACTCACATAGCATGTGCAAAAAAGTAGAGAGCGTTACGGGAAAAACTAGATGCACTTCGTGTACAAAATGGACAATCTCTTTCGAAGTATCAGGGTTTCGGATGAAAACTCATCTGTTACAAAGGCATTTCAATTTTTTAAACTTATTACAACTTCAGACTTTTTGTGCATTCAGTATGCACCACTCAAACCCATGTCATTAACTTTCAACCCTTTCTGCCTTCATTTACTATTTTTCATGCATTTACTTATTTTTTTGAGCTAAATGACCCTGAAATTGAAATGCACTACAAATGAACTCCCAAAGGGTTGAAACTTGACATGGTATCATCATTTCACTAACATAGCATGTGCAAAAAAGCTGAGAGGGTTACGGCAAAAACTAGATGCAATTCGTGTACAAAATGGATAGTCTCTTTCGAAGTATCAGGGTTTCGGACGTAAACTCATCTGTTACAAAGGCATTTCATTTTTTTACTTATTACAACTCCAGACTTTTTGTGCATTCAATATGCACCATTCAAAGCCACGTCATCAACTTTCAACCCTTTCTGCCTTCATTTGCTATTTTTCATGCATTTACTTATTTGTTTTGAGCTAAATGACCCTGAAATTAAAAAGCAGTACAAATAAACTCTGATAAGGTTGAAACTTGGCATGGTATCATC
>NC_057796.1:15919882-15921167 GCF_018294505.1 Triticum aestivum
CCTTCATTTGCTATTTCTCATGCATTTACTAATTTGTTTTGAGCTAAATGACCCTGAAATTGAAAAGCACTACAAATGAACTCTGAAAAGGTTGGAACTTGGCATGGTATCATCATTTCACCCACATAGCATGTGCAAAAAAGTAGAGTGGGTTATGGCAAAAACTGGATGCACTTCGTGTACAAAATGGACAGTCTCTTTCAAAGTATCAAGGTCTCGGACGAAAACTCATCTGTTACAAAGGCATTTCATTTTTTTAACTTATTACAACTCCAGACTTTTTGTGTATTCAGTATGCACCATTCAAAGCCATGTCATCATCTTTCAACCCTTTCTTCCTTCATTTGCAATTTTTCACGCATTTACTGATTTGTTTTGAGCTAAATGACCCTGAAATTGAAAAGCACTACAGATGAACTCTGAAAAGGTTGAAACTTGGCATGGTATCATCATTTCACTCACATAGCATGTGCAAAAAAGTAGAGAGGGTTACGGGAAAAACTAGATGCACTTCGTGTACAAAATGGACAATCTCTTTCGAAGTATCAGGGTTTCGGACGAAAACTCATATATTACAAAGGCATTTCAATTTTTTAAACTTATTACAACTTCAGACATTTTGTGCATTCAGTATGCACTACTCAAACCCATGTCATTAACTTTCAACCCTTTCTGCCTTCATTTACTATTTTTCATGCATTTACTGATTTTTTTGAGCTAAATGACCCTGAAATTGAAATGCACTACAAATGAACTCCCAAAAGGTTGAAACTTGACATGGTATCATCATTTCACCAACATAGCATGTGCAAAAAAGCTGAGAGGGTTACGGCAAAAACTAGATGCAATTCGTGTACAAAATGGATAGTCTCTTTCGAAGTATCAGGGTTTCGGACGTAAACTCATCTGTTACAAAGGCATTTCATTTTTTTACTTATTACAACTCCGGACTTTTTGTGCATTCAGTGTGCACCATTCAAAGCCACGTCATCAACTTTCAACCCTTTCTGCCTTCGTTTGCTATTTTTCATGCATTTACTTATTTGTTTTGAGCTAAATGACCCTGAAATTAAAAAGGAGTACAAATAAACTCTGATAAGGTTGAAACTTGGCATGGTATCATCTTTTCACCCACATAGCATGTGAAAAAAAGTTGAGAGGGTTACGGCAAAAACTGGATGCACTTCGTGTAGAAAATGGACAATCTCTTTCGAAGTATCAAGGTTTCGGACGAAAACTCATCTGTCACAAAGGCATTTCACTTTTTAAACATATTACAACTCCA
>NC_057796.1:15921177-15921710 GCF_018294505.1 Triticum aestivum
CATAGCATGTGAAAAAAAGTTGAGAGGGTTACGGCAAAAACTGGATGCACTCCGTGTACAAAATGGACAGTCTCTTTCGAAGTATCAAGGTTTCGGACGAAAACTCATCTGTCACAAAGGCATTTCACTTTTTAAACATATTACAACTCCAGACTTTTTGCGCATTCAGTATGCACCATTCAAAGCCACGTCATCAGCTTTCAACCCTTTCTGCCTTCATTTGCTATTTCTCATGCATTTACTGATTTGTTTTGAGCTAAATGACCCTGAAATTGAAAAGCACTACAAATGAACTCTGAAAAGGTTGAAACTTGGCATTGTATCATCATTTCACCCACATAGCATGTGCAAATAAGTAGAGTGGGTTATGGCAAAAACTGGATACACTTCGTGTACAAAATGGACAGTCTCTTTCGAAGTATCAGGGTCTCGGACGAAAACTCATCTGTTTCAAAGGCATTTTATTTTTTTTAACTTATTACATCTCCAGACTTTTTGTGTATTCAGTATGCACCATTCAAAGCCATGTCATC
>NC_057796.1:15921720-15923616 GCF_018294505.1 Triticum aestivum
AAACTCATCTGTTTCAAAGGCATTTTATTTTTTTTAACTTATTACAACTCTAGACTTTTTGTGTATTCAGTATGCACCATTCAAAGCCATGTCATCATCTTTCAACCCTTTCTTCCTTCATTTGCTATTTCTCATGCATTTACTGATTTGTTTTGAGCTAAATGACCCTGAAATTGAAAAGCACTACAAATGAACTCTGAAAAGGTTGAAACTTGGCATGGTATCATCATTTCACCAACATAGCATGTGCAAAAAAGCTGAGAGGGTTACGGCAAAAACTGGATGCAATTCGTGTACAAAATGGATAGTCTCTTTCGAAGTATCAGGGTTTCGGACGAAAACTCATCTGTTACAAAGGCATTTCAATTTTTTAAACTTATTACAACTTCATACTTTTTGTGCATTCATTATGCACCACTCAAACCCATGTCATTAACTTTCAACCCTTTCTGCCTTCATTTACTATTTTTCATGCATTTACTGATTTTTGAGCTAAATGACCCTGAACTTGAAATGCACTACAAATGAACTCCCAAAAGGTTGAAACTTGACATGGTATCATCATTTCACCAACATAGCATGTGCAAAAAAGCTGAGAGGGTTACGGCAAAAACTAGATGCAATTCGTGTACAAAATGGATAGTCTCTTTCGAAGTATCAGGGTTTCGGACGTAAACTCATCTTTTACAAAGGCATTTCATTTTTTTACTTATTACAACTCCAGACTTTTTGTGCATTCAGTATGCACCATTCAAAGCCACGTCATCAACTTTCAACCCTTTCTGCCTTCATTTGCTATTTTTCATGCATTTAATTATTTGTTTTGAGCTAAATGACCCTGAAATTAAAAAGCAGCACAAATAAACTCTGATAAGGTTGAAACTTGGCATGGTATCATCTTTTCACCCACATAGCATGTGAAAAAAAGTTGAGAGGGTTACGGCAAAAACTGGATGCACTTCGTGTACAAAATGGACAATCTCTTTCGAAGTATCAAGGTTTCGGACGAAAACTCATCTGTTACAAAGGCATTTCACTTTTTAAACTTATTACAACTCCAGACTTTTTGCGCATTCAGTATGCACCATTCAAAGCCACGTCATCAGCTTTCAACCCTTTCTGCCTTCATTTGCAATTTCTCATGCATTTACTGATTTGTTTTGAGCTAAATGACCCTGAAATTGAAAAGCACTACAAATGAACTCTGAAAAGGTTGAAACTTGGCATGGTATCGTCATTTCACCCACATAGCATGTGCAAAAAAGTAGAGTAGGTTATGGCAAAAACTGGATGCACTTCGTGTACAAAATGGACAGTCTCTTTCGAAGTATCAGGGTCTCGGACGAAAACTCATTTGTTACAAAGGCATTTCATTTTTTTTAACTTATTACAGCTCCAGACTTTTTGTATATTCAGTATGCACCATTCAAAGCCATGTCATCATCTTTCAACCCTTTCTTCCTTCATTTGCAATTTTTCATGCATTTACTGATTTGTTTTGAGCTAAATGACCCTGAAATTGAAAAGCACTACAGATGAACTCTGAAAAGGTTGAAACTTGGCATGGTATCATCATTTCAATCACATAGCATGTGCAAAAAAGTAGAGAGGGTTACGGGAAAAACTAGATGCACTTCGTGTACAAAATGGACAATCTCTTTCGAAGTATCAGGGTTTCGGACGAAAACTCATCTGTTACAAAGGCATTTCAATTTTTTAAACTTATTACAACTTCAGACTTTTTGTGCATTTAGTATGCACCACTCAAACCCATGTCATTAACTTTCAACCCTTTCTGCCTTCATTTACTATTTTTCATGCATTTACTGATTTTTTTGAGCTAAATGACCCTGAAATTGAAATGCACTACAAATGAACTCCCAAAAGGTTGAAACT
>NC_057796.1:15923626-15924233 GCF_018294505.1 Triticum aestivum
TTTCGGACGAAAACTCATCTGTTACAAAGGCATTTCAATTTTTTAAACTTATTACAACTTCAGACTTTTTGTGCATTCAGTATGCACCACTCAAACCCATGTCATTAACTTTCAACCCTTTCTGCCTTCATTTACTATTTTTCATGCATTTACTGATTTTTTTGAGCTAAATGACCCTGAAATTGAAATGCACTACAAATGAACTCCCAAAAGGTTGAAACTTGACATGGTATCATCATTTCACCAACATAGCATGTGCAAAAAAGCTGAGAGGCTTACGGCAAAAACTGGTTGCAATTCGTGTACAAAATGGATAGTCTCTTTCGAAGTATCAGGGTTTCGGACGTAAACTCATCTGTTACAAAGGCATTTCATTTTTTTACTTATTACAACTCCAGACTTTTTGTGCATTCAGTATGCACCATTCAAAGCCACGTCATCAACATTCAACCCTTTCTGCCTTCATTTGCTATTTTTCATGCATTTACTTATTTGTTTTGAGCTAAATGACCCTGAAATTAAAAAGTAGTACAAATAAACTCTGATAAGGTATAAACTTGGCATGGTATCATCTTTTCACCCACATAGCATGTGAAAAAAAGTTGAG
>NC_057796.1:15925864-15926827 GCF_018294505.1 Triticum aestivum
TTCGAAGTATCAGGGTCTCGGACGAAAACTCATCTGTTACAAAGGCATTTCATTTTTTTAACTTATTACAACTCCAGACTTTTTGTGTATTCAGTATGCACCATTCAAAGCCATGTCATCATCTTTTAACCCTTTCTTCCTTCATTTGCAATTTTTCATGCATTTACTGATTTGTTTTGAGCTAAATGACCCTGAAATTGAAAAGCACTACAAATGAACTCTGAAAAGGTTGAAATTGGCATGGTATCAACATTTCCATCACATAGCATGTGCAAAAAAGTAGAGAGGGTTACGGGAAAAACTAGATGCACTTCGTGTACAAAATGGACAATCTCTTTCGAAGTATCAGGGTTTCGGACGAAAACTCATCTGTTACAAAGGCATTTCAATTTTTTAAACTTATTACAACTTCATACTTTTTGTGCATTCATTATGCACGACTCAAACCCATGTCATTAACTTTCAACCCTTTCTACCTTCATTTACTATTTTTCATGCATTTACTGATTTTTTGAGCTAAATGACCCTGAAACTAAAATGCACTACAAATGAACTCCCAAAAGGTTGAAACTTGACATGGTATCATCATTTCACCAACATAGCATGTGCAAAAAAGGTGAGAGGGTTACGGCAAAAACTAGATGCAATTCGTGTACAAAATGGATAGTCTCTTTCGAAGTATCAGGGTTTCGGACGTAAACTCATCTGTTACAAAGGCATTTCATTTTTTTACTTATTACAACTCCAGACTTTTTGTGCATTCAGTATGCACCACTCAAAGCCATGTCATCAACTTTCAACCCCTTCTGCCTTCATTTGCTATTTTTCATGCATTTACTTATTTGTTTTGAGCTAAATGACCCTGAAATTAAAAAGCAGAACAAATAAACTCTGATAAGGTTGAAACTTGGCATGGTATCATCTTTTCACCCACATAGCATGTGAAAAAAAGTTGAGAGGGTT
>NC_057796.1:15926922-15932659 GCF_018294505.1 Triticum aestivum
TTTTGCGCATTCAGTATGCACCATTCAAAGCAACGTCATCAGCTTTCAACCCTTTCTGCCTTCATTTGCTATTTCTCATGCATTTACTGATTTGTTTTGAGCTAAATGACCCTGAAATTTAAAAGCACTACAAATGAACTGTGAAAAGGTTGAAACTTGGCATGGTATCATCATTTCACACACATAGCATCTGCAAAAAAGTAGAGTTGGTTATGGCAAAAACTGGATGCACTTCATGTACAAAATGGACAGTCTCTTTCGAAGTATCAGGGTCTCGGACGAAAACTCATCTGTTACAAAGGCATTTCATTTTTTTAACTTATTACAACTCCAGACTTTTTGTGTATTCAGTATGCACCATTCAAAGCCATGTCATCATCTTTTAACCCTTTCTTCCTTCATTTGCAATTTTTCATGCATTTACTGATTTGTTTTGAGCTAAATGACCGTGAAATTGAAAAGCACTACAGATGAACTCTGAAAAGGTTGAAATTGGCATGGTATCAACATTTCACTCACATAGCATGTGCAAAAAAGTAGAGAGGGTTACGGGAAAAACTAGATGCACTTCGTGTACAAAATGGACAATCTCTTTCGAAGTATCAGGGTTTCGGACGAAAACTCATCTGTTACAAAGGCATTTCAATTTTTTAAACTTATTACAACTTCATACTTTTTGTGCATTCATTATGCACGACTCAAACCCATGTCATTAACTTTCAACCCTTTCTGCCTTCATTTACTATTTTTCATGCATTTACTGATTTTTTGAGCTAAATGACCCTGAAATTGAAATGCACTACAAATGAACTCCCAAAAGGTTGAAACTTGACATGGTATCATCATTTCACGAACATAGCATGTGCAAAAAAGGTGAGAGGGTTACGGCAAAAACTAGATGCAATTCGTGTACAAAATGGATAGTCTCTTTCGAAGTATCAGGGTTTCGGACGTAAACTCATCTGTTACAAAGGCATTTCATTTTTTTACTTATTACAACTCCAGACTTTTTGTGCATTCAGTATGCACCATTCAAAGCCACGTCATCAACTTTCAACCCTTTCTGCCTTCATTTGCTATTTTTCATGCATTTACTGATTTTTTTGAGCTAAATGACCCTGAAATTGAAATGCACTACAAATGAACTCCCAAAAGGTTGAAACTTGACATGGTATCATCATTTCACCAACATAGCATGTGCAAAAAAGTTGAGAGGGTTACGGCAAAAACTGGATGCACTTCGTGTACAAAATGGACAATCTCTTTCGAAGTATCAAGGTTTCGGACGAAAACTCATCTGTTACAAAGGCATTTCACTTTTTAAACTTATTACAACTCCAGACTTTTTGCGCATTCAGTATGCACCATTCAAAGCCACGTCATCAGCTTTCAACCCTTTCTGCCTTCATTTGCAATTTCTCATGCATTTACTGATTTGTTTTGAGCTAAATGACCCTGAAATTGAAAAGCACTACAAATGAACTCTGAAAAGGTTGAAACTTGGCATGGTATCGTCATTTCACCCACATAGCATGTGCAAAAAAGTAGAGTAGGTTATGGCAAAAACTGGATGCACTTCGTGTACAAAATGGACAGTCTCTTTCGAAGTATCAGGGTCTCGGACGAAAACTCATTTGTTACAAAGGCATTTCATTTTTTTAACTTATTACAACTCCAGACTTTTTGTATATTCAGTATGCACCATTCAAAGCCATGTCATCATCTTTCAACCCTTTCTTCCTTCATTTGCAATTTTTCATGCATTTACTGATTTGTTTTGAGCTAAATGACCCTGAAATTGAAAAGCACTACAGATGAACTCTGAAAAGGTTGAAACTTGGCATGGCATCATCATTTCACTCACATAGCATGTGCAAAAAAGTAGAGAGGGTTACGGGAAAAACTAGATGCACTTCGTGTACAAAATGGACAATCTCTTTCGAAGTATCAGGGTTTCGGACGAAAACTCATCTGTTACAAAGGCATTTCAATTTTTTAAACTTATTACAACTTCAGACTTTTTGTGCATTCAGTATGCACCACTCAAACCCATGTCATTAACTTTCAACCCTTTCTGCCTTCATTTACTATTTTTCATGCATTTACTGATTTTTTTGAGCTAAATGACCCTGAAATTGAAATGCACTACAAATGAACTCCCAAAAGGTTGAAACTTGACATGGTATCATCATTTCACCAACATAGCATGTGCAAAAAAGCTGAGAGGCTTACGGCAAAAACTGGATGCAATTCGTGTACGAAATGCATAGTCTCTTTCGAAGTATCAGGGTTTCGGACGTAAACTCATCTGTTACAAAGGCATTTCATTTTTTTACTTATTACAACTCCAGACTTTTTGTGCATTCAGTATGCACCATTCAAAGCCACGTCATCAACATTCAACCCTTTCTGCCTTCATTTGCTATTTTTCATGCATTTACTTATTTGGTTTGAGCTAAATGACCCTGAAATTAAAAAGTAGTACAAATAAACTCTGATAAGGTATAAACTTGGCATGGTATCATCTTTTCACCCACATAGCATGTGAAAAAAAGTTGAGAGGATTACGGCAAAAACTGGATGCACTTCGTGTACAAAATGGACAATCTCTTTCGAAGTATCAAGGTTTCGGACGAAAACTAATCTGTTACAAAGGCATTTCACTTTTTAAACATATTACAACTCCAGACTTTTTGCGCATTCAGTATGCACCATTCAAAGCCACGTCATCAGCTTTCAACCCTTTCTGCCTTCATTTGCTATTTCTCATGCATTTACTGATTTGTTTTGAGCTAAATGACCCTGAAATTAAAAAGCACTACAAATGAACTCTGAAAAGGTTGAAACATCGCATGGTATCATCATTTCACCCACATAGCATGTGCAAAAAAGTAGAGTAGGTTATGGCAAAAACTGGATGCACTTCGTGTACAAAATGGACAGTCTCTTTCGAAGTATCAGGGTCTCGGACGAAAACTTATTTGTTACAAAGGCATTTCATTTTTTTAACTTATTACAGCTCCAGACTTTTTGTATATTCAGTATGCACCATTCAAAGCCATGTCATCATCTTTCAACCCTTTCTTCCTTCATTTGCAATTTTTCATGCATTTACTGATTTGTTTTGAGCTAAATGACCCTGAAATTGAAAAGCACTACAGATGAACTCTGAAAAGGTTGAAACTTGGCATGGCATCATCATTTCACTCACATAGCATGTGCAAAAAAGTAGAGAGGGTTACGGGAAAAACTAGATACACTACGTGTACAAAATGGACAATCTCTTTCGAAGTATCAGGGTTTCGGACGAAAACTCATCTGTTACAAAGGCATTTCAATTTTTTAAACTTATTACAACTTCAGACTTTTTGTGCATTCAGTATGCACCACTCAAACCCATGTCATTAACTTTCAACCCTTTCTGCCTTCATTTACAATTTTCATGCATTTACTGATTTTTTTGAGCTAAATGACCCTGAAATTGAAATGCACTACAAATGAACTCCCAAAAGGTTGAAACTTGACATGGTATCATCATTTCACCAACATAGCATGTGCAAAAAAGCTGAGAGGCTTACGGCAAAAACTGGATGCAATTCGTGTACAAAATGGATAGTCTCTTTCGAAGTATCAGGGTTTCGGACATAAACTCATCTGTTACAAAGGCATTTCAATTTTTTACTTATTACAACTCCAGACTTTTTGTGCATTCAGTATGCACCATTCAAAGCCACGTCATCAACATTCAACCCTTTCTGCCTTCATTTGCTATTTTTCATGCATTTACTTATTTGGTTTGAGCTAAATGACCCTGAAATTAAAAAGTAGTACAAATAAACTCTGATAAGGTATAAACTTGGCATGGTATCATCTTTTCACCCACATAGCATGTGAAAAAAAGTTGAGAGGGTTACGGCAAAAACTGGATGCACTTCGTGTACAAAATGGACAGTCTCTTTCGAAGTATCAGGGTCTCGGACGAAAACTCATCTGTTACAAAGGCATTTCATTTTTTTTAACTTATTAGAACTCCAGACTTTTTGTGTATTCAGTATGCACCATTCAAAGCCATGTCATCATCTTTCAACCCTTTCTTCCTTCATTTGCAATTTTTCATGCATTTACTGATTTGTTTTGAGCTAAATGACCGTGAAATTGAAAAGCACTACAGATGAACTCTGAAAAGGTTGAAGCTTGGCATGGTATCATCATTTCGCCAACATAGCATGTGCAAAAAAGCTGAGAGGGTTACGGCAAAAACTGGATGCAATTCGTGTACAAAATGGACAATTTCTTTCGAAGTATCAGGGTTTCGGACGTAAACTCATCTGTTACAAAGGCATTTCACTTTTTAAACTTATTAAACCTCCAGACTTTTTGTGCATTCAGTATGCACCATTCAAAGCCACGTCATCAACTTTCAACCCTTTCTGCCTTCATTTGCTATTTTTCATGCATTTACTTATTTGTTTTGAGCTAAATGACCCTGAAATTAAAAAGGAGTACAAATAAACTCTGATAAGGTTGAAACTTGGCATGTTATCATCTTTTCACCCACATAGCATGGGAAAAAAAGTTGAGAGGGTTACGGCAAAAACTCGATGCAATTCGTGTACAAAATGGACAATCTCTTTCGAAGTATCAAGGTTTCGGACGAAAACTCATCTGTTACAAAGGCATTTCACTTTTTAAACTTATTACGACTCCAGACTTTTTGCGCATTCAGTATGCACCATTCAAAGCCACGTCATCAACTTTCAACCCTTTCTTCCTTCATTTGCAATTTTTCATGCATTTACTTATTTGTTTTGAGCTAAATGACCCTGAAATTGAAAAGCAGTACAAATAAACTCTGAAAAGGTTGAAACTTGGCATGGTATCATCATTTCACTCACATTGCATGTGCAAAAAAGTAGAGAGGGTTACGGGAAAAACTAGATGCACTTCGTGTACAAAATGGACAATCTCTTTCGAAGTATCAGGGTTTCGGACGAAAACTCATCTGTTACAAAGCATTTCAATTTTTTAAATTTATTAGAACTTCAGGCTTTTTGTGCATTCAGTATGCACCATTCAAACCCATGTCATCAACTTTCAACCCTTTCTGCCTTCATTTACTATTTTTCATGCATTTACTGATTTTTTTGAGCTAAATGACCCTAAAATTGAAATGCACTACAAATGAACTCCCAAAAGGTTGAAACTTGGCATGGTATCATCATTTCACCAACATAGCATGTGCAAAAAATCTGAGAGGGTTACGGCAAAAACTGGATGCAATTCGTGTACAAAATGGATAGTCTCTTTCGAAGTATCAGGGTTTCGGACGTAAACATATCTGTTACAAAGGCATTTCATTTTTTACTTATTACAACTCCAGACTTTTTGTGCATTCAGTATGCACCATTCAAAGCCACGTCATCAACTTTCAACCCTTTCTGCCTTCATTTGCTATTTTTCATGCATTTACTTATTTGTTTTGAGCTAAATGACCCTGAAATTAAAAAGCAGTACAAAGAAACTCTGATAAGGTTGAAACTTGGCATGGTATCATCTTTTCACCCACATAGCATGTGAAAAAAAGTTGAGAGGGTTACGGCAAAAACTGGATGCACTTCGTGTACAAAATGGACAATCTCTTTCGAAGTATCAAGGTTTCGGACGAAAACTCATCTGTTACAAAGGCATTTCACTTTTTAAACTTATTACAACTCCAGACTTTTTGCGCATTCAGTAT
>NC_057796.1:15933887-15934929 GCF_018294505.1 Triticum aestivum
TCTTTCGAAGTATCAGGGTTTCGGACGTAAACTCATCTGTTACAAAGGCATTTCACTTTTTAAACTTATTAAACCTCCAGACTTTTTGTGCATTCAGTATGCACCATTCAAAGCCACGTCATCAACTTTCAACCCTTTCTGCCTTCATTTGCTATTTTTCATGCATTTACTTATTTGTTTTGAGCTAAATGACCCTGAAATTAAAAAGGAGTACAAATAAACTCTGATAAGGTTGAAACTTGGCATGTTATCATCTTTTCACCCACATAGCATGGGAAAAAAAGTTGAGAGGGTTACGGCAAAAACTCGATGCAATTCGTGTACAAAATGGACAATCTCTTTCGAAGTATCAAGGTTTCGGACGAAAACTCATCTGTTACAAAGGCATTTCACTTTTTAAACTTATTACAACTCCAGACTTTTTGCGCATTCAGTATGCACCATTCAAAGCCACGTCATCAACTTTCAACCCTTTCTTCCTTCATTTGCAATTTTTCATGCATTTACTTATTTGTTTTGAGCTAAATGACCCTGAAATTGAAAAGCAGTACAAATAAACTCTGAAAAGGTTGAAACTTGGCATGGTATCATCATTTCACTCACATTGCATGTGCAAAAAAGTAGAGAGGGTTACGGGAAAAACTAGATGCACTTCGTGTACAAAATGGACAATCTCTTTCGAAGTATCAGGGTTTCGGACGAAAACTCATCTGTTAAAAAGCATTTCAATTTTTTAAATTTATTAGAACTTCAGGCTTTTTGTGCATTCAGTATGCACCATTCAAACCCATGTCATCAACTTTCAACCCTTTCTGCCTTCATTTACTATTTTTCATGCATTTACTGATTTTTTTGAGCTAAATGACCCTAAAATTGAAATGCACTACAAATGAACTCCCAAAAGGTTGAAACTTGGCATGGTATCATCATTTCACCAACATAGCATGTGCAAAAAATCTGAGAGGGTTACGGCAAAAACTGGATGCAATTCGTGTACAAAATGGATAGTCTCTTTCGAAGTATCAGGGTTTCGGACGTAAAC
>NC_057796.1:15934939-15936822 GCF_018294505.1 Triticum aestivum
ATCTGTTACAAAGGCATTTCATTTTTTACTTATTACAACTCCAGACTTTTTGTGCATTCAGTATGCACCATTCAAAGCCACGTCATCAACTTTCAACCCTTTCTGCCTTCATTTGCTATTTTTCATGCATTTACTTATTTGTTTTGAGCTAAATGACCCTGAAATTAAAAAGCAGTACAAAGAAACTCTGATAAGGTTGAAACTTGGCATGGTATCATCTTTTCACCCACATAGCATGTGAAAAAAAGTTGAGAGGGTTACGGCAAAAACTGGATGCACTTCGTGTACAAAATGGACAATCTCTTTCGAAGTATCAAGGTTTCGGACGAAAACTCATCTGTTACAAAGGCATTTCACTTTTTAAACTTATTACAACTCCAGACTTTTTGCGCATTCAGTATGCACCATTCAAAGCCACGTCATCAGCTTTCAACCCGTTCTACCTTCATTTGCAATTTTTCATGCATTTACTGATTTGTTTTGAGCTAAATGACCCTGAAATTGAAAAGCCCTAGAGATGAACTCTGAAAAGGTTGTAACTTGGCATGGTATCATCATTTCACTCACATAGCATGTGCAAAAAAGTAGAGAGGGTTACGGGAAAAACTAGATGCACATCGTGTACAAAATGGACAATCTCTTTCGAAGTATCAGGGTTTCGGACGAAAACTCATCTGTTACAAAGGGATTTCAATTTTTTAAACTTATTAGAACCTCAGACTTTTCGTGCATTCAGTATGCACCATTCAAACCCATGTCATCAACTTTCAACCCTTTCTGCCTTCATTTACTATTTTTCATGCATTTACTGATTTTTTTGAGCTAGATGACCCTGAAATTGAAATGCACTACAAATGAACTCCCAAAAGGTTGAAACTTGGCATGGTATCATCATTTCACCAACATAGCATGTTCAAAAAAGTTGAGAGGGTTACGGCAAAAACTGGATGCAATTCGTGTACAAAATGGATAGTCTCTTTCGAAGTATCAGGGTTTCGGACGTAAACTCATCTGTTACAAAGGCATTTCATTTTTTTACTTATTACAACTCCAGACTTTTTGTGCATTCAGTATGCACCAATCAAAGCCTCGTCATCAACTTTCAACCCTTTCTGCCTTCATTTGCTATTTTTCATGCATTTACTTATTTGTTTTGAGCAAAATGACCCTGAAATTAAAAAGCAGCACAAATAAACTCTGATAAGGTTGAAACTTGGCATGGTATCATCTTTTCACCCACATAGCATGTGAAAAAAAGTTCAGAGGGTTACGGCAAAAACTGGATGCACTTCGTGTACAAAATGGATAGTCTCTTTCGAAGTATCAGGGTTTCGGACGTAAACTCATCTGTTATAAAGGCATTTCACTATTTAAACTTATTAAACCTCCAGACTTTTTGCGCATTCAGTATGCACCATTCAAAGCCATGTCATCAGCTTTCAACCCTTCCTGCCTTCATTTGCATTTTCTCATGCATTTACTGATTTGTTTTGAGCGAAATGACCTTGAAATTGAAAAGCACTACAAATGAACACTGAAAAGGTTGAAACTTGGCATGGTATCATCATTTCACCCACATAGCATGTGCAAAAAAGTAGAGTGGGTTATGGCAAAAACTGGATGCACTTCGTGTACAAAATGGACAGTCTCTTTCGAAGTATTAGTGTCTCGGACGAAAACTCATCTGTTAGAAAGGCGTTTCATTTTTTTAAACTTATTACACCTCCAGACTTTTTGTGTATTCAGTATGCACCATTCAAAGCCATGTCATCATCTTTCAACCCTTTCTTCCTTCATTTGCAATTTTTCATGCATTTACTGATTTGTTTTGAGCTAAATCACCCTGAAATTGAAAAGCACTACAGATGAACTCTGAAAAGGTT
>NC_057796.1:15936837-15939357 GCF_018294505.1 Triticum aestivum
GTTAGAAAGGCGTTTCATTTTTTTAAACTTATTACACCTCCAGACTTTTTGTGTATTCAGTATGCACCATTCAAAGCCATGTCATCATCTTTCAACCCTTTCTTCCTTCATTTGCAATTTTTCATGCATTTACTGATTTGTTTTGAGCTAAATCACCCTGAAATTGAAAAGCACTACAGATGAACTCTCAAAAGGTTGAAACTTGGCATGGTATCATCATTTCACCCACATAGCATGTGCAAAAAAGCTGAGAGGGTTACGGCAAAAACTGGATGCACTTCGTATACAAAATGGACAGTCTCTTTCGAAGTATCAGGGTCTCGGACAAAAACTCATCTGTTACAAAGGCATTTAATTTTTTTGAACTTATAACAACTCCAGACTTTTTGTGTATTCAGTATGCACCATTCAAAGCCATGTCATCATCTTTCAACCCTTTCTTCCTTCATTTGCAATTTTTCATGCATTTACTTATTTGTTTTGAGCTAAATGACCCTGAAATTAAAAAGCAGTACAAATAAACTCTGATAAGGTTGAAACTTGGCATGGTATCATGTGTTCACCCACATAGCATGTGAAAAAAAGTTGAGAGGGTTACGGCAAAAACTGGATGCACTTCGTGTACAAAATGGACAATCTCTTTCGAAGTATCAAGGTTTCGGACGAAAACTCATCTGTTACAAAGGCATTTCACTTTTTAAACTTATTACAACTCCAGACTTTTTGTGCATTCAGTATGCACCATTCAAAGCCACGTCATCAGCTTTCAACCCTTTCTGCCTTTATTTGCTATTTTTAATGCATTTACTGATTTATTTTGAGCTAAATGACCCTGAAATTGAAAAGCACTACAAAGGAACTCTCAAAAGGTTGAAACTTGGCATGGTATCATCACTTCACCCACATAGCATGTGCAAAAAAGCTGTACGGCAAAAACTGGATGCACTTCGTATACAAAATGGACAGTCTCTTTCGAAGTATCAGGGTCTCGGACGAAAACTCATCTGTTACAAAGGCATTTAATTTTTTTGAACTTATTACAACTCCAGACTTTTTGTGTATTCAGTATGCACCATTCAAAGCCACGTCATCAGCTTTCAACCCTTTCTGCCTTTATTTGCTATTTTTAATGCATTTACTGATTTATTTTGAGCTAAATGACCCTGAAATTGAAAAGCACTACAAAGGAACTCTCAAAAGGTTGAAACTTGGCATGGTATCATCATTTCACCCACATAGCATGTGCAAAAAAGCTGAGAGGGTTACGGCAAAAACTGGATGCACTTCGTATACAAAATGGACAGTCTCTTTCGAAGTATCAGGGTCTCGGACGAAAACTCATCTGTTACAAAGGCATTTAATTTTTTTGAACTTATTACAACTCCAGACTTTTTGTGTATTCAGTATGCACCATTCAAAGCCATGTCATCATCTTTCAACCCTTTCTTCCTTCATTTGCAATTTTTCATGCATTTACTTATTTGTTTTGAGCTAAATGACCCTGAAATTAAAAAGCAGTACAAATAAACTCTGATAAGGTTGAAACTTGGCATGGTATCATGTGTTCACCCACATAGCATGTGAAAAAAAGTTGAGAGGGTTACGGCAAAAACTGGATGCACTTCGTGTACAAAATGGACAATCTGTTTCGAAGTATCAAGGTTTCGGACGAAAACTCATCTGTTACAAAGGCATTTCACTTTTTAAAATTATTACAACTCCAGACTTTTTGTGCATTCAGTATGCACCATTCAAAGCCACGTCATCAGCTTTCAACCCTTTCTGCCTTTATTTTTTTATTTTTAATGCATTTACTGATTTATTTTGAGCTACATGACCCTGAAATTGAAAAGCACTACAAAGGAACTCTCAAAAGGTTGAAACTTGGCATGGTATCATCATTTCACCCACATAGCATGTGCAAAAAAGCTGAGAGGGTTACGGCAAAAACTGGATGCACTTCGTATACAAAATGGACAGTCTCTTTCGAAGTATCAGGGTCTCGGACGAAAACTCATCTGTTACAAAGGCATTTAATTTTTTTGAACTTATTACAACTCCAGACTTTTTGTGTATTCAGTATGCACCATTCAAACCCATGTCATCAACTTTCAACCCTTTCTGCCTTCATTTACTATTTTTCATGCATTTACTGATTCTTTTGAGCTAAATGACCCTGAAATTGAAATGCACTACAAATGAACTCCCCAAAGGTTGAAACTTGGCATGGTATCATCATTTCACCAACATAGCATGTTCAAAAAAGCTGAGAGGGTCACGGCAAAAACTGGATGCAATTCGTGTACAAAATGGATAGTCTCTTTCGAAGTATCAGGGTTTCGGACGTAAACTCATCTGTTACAAAGGCATTTCATTTTTTTACTTATTACAACTCCAGACTTTTTGTGCATTCAGTATGCACCAATCAAAGCCACGTCATCAACTTTCAACCCTTTCTGCCTTCATGTGCTATTTTTCATGCATTTACTTATTTGTTTTGAGCAAAATGACCCTGAAATT
>NC_057796.1:15940439-15941664 GCF_018294505.1 Triticum aestivum
CTTGGCATGGTATCATGTGTTCACCCACATAGCATGTGAAAAAAAGTTGAGAGGGTTACGGCAAAAACTGGATGCACTTCGTGTACAAAATGGACAATCTCTTTCGAAGTATCAAGGTTTCGGACGAAAACTCATCTGTTACAAAGGCATTTCACTTTTTAAACTTATTACAACTCCAGACTTTTTGTGCATTCAGTATGCACCATTCAAAGCCACGTCATCAGCTTTCAACCCTTTCTGCCTTTATTTGCTATTTTTAATGCATTTACTGATTTATTTTGAGCTAAATGACCCTGAAATTGAAAAGCACTACAAAGGAACTCTCAAAAGGTTGAAACTTGGCATGGTATCATCATTTCACCCACATAGCATGTGCAAAAAATCTGAGAGGGTTACGGCAAAAACTGGATGCACTTCGTATACAAAATGGACAGTCTCTTTCGAAGTATCAGGGTCTCGGACGAAAACTCATCTGTTACAAAGGCATTTAATTTTTTTGAACTTATTACAACTCCAGACTTTTTGTGTATTCAGTATGCACCATTCAAAGCCATGTCATCATCTTTCAACCCTTTCTTCCTTCATTTGCAATTTTTCATGCATTTACTTATTTGTTTTGAGCTAAATGACCCTGAAATTAAAAAGCAGTACAAATAAACTCTGATAAGGTTGAAACTTGGCATGGTATCATGTGTTCACCCACATAGCATGTGAAAAAAAGTTGAGAGGGTTACGGCAAAAACTGGATGCACTTCGTGTACAAAATGGACAATCTCTTTCGAAGTATCAAGGTTTCGGACGAAAACTCATCTGTTACAAAGGCATTTCACTTTTTAAAATTATTACAACTCCAGACTTTTTGTGCATTCAGTATGCACCATTCAAAGCCACGTCATCAGCTTTCAACCCTTTCTGCCTTTATTTTTTTATTTTTAATGCATTTACTGATTTATTTTGAGCTAAATGACCCTGAAATTGAAAAGCACTACAAAGGAACTCTCAAAAGGTTGAAACTTGGCATGGTATCATCATTTCACCCACATAGCATGTGCAAAAAAGCTGAGAGGGTTACGGCAAAAACTGGATGCACTTCGTATACAAAATGGACAGTCTCTTTCGAAGTATCAGGGTCTCGGACGAAAACTCATCTGTTACAAAGGCATTTAATTTTTTTGAACTTATTACAACTCCAGACTTTTTGTGTATTCAGTATGCACCATTCAAA
>NC_057796.1:15941752-15946025 GCF_018294505.1 Triticum aestivum
TATCAGGGTTTCGGACGTAAACTCATCTGTTACAAAGGCATTTCATTTTTTTACTTATTACAACTCCAGACTTTTTGTGCATTCAGTATGCACCAATCAAAGCCACGTCATCAACTTTCAACCCTTTCTGCCTTCATGTGCTATTTTTCATGCATTTACTTATTTGTTTTGAGCAAAATGACCCTGAAATTAAAAAGCAGTACAAATATACTCTGATAAGGTTGAAACTTGGCATGGTATCATCTTTTCACCCACATAGCATGTGAAGAAATGTTGAGAGGGTTACGGCAAAAACTGGATGCACTTCATGTACAAAATGGATAGTCTCTTTCGAAGTATCAGGGTTTCGGACGTAAACTCATCTGTTACAAAGGCATTTCACTTTTTAAACTTATTAAACCTCCAGACTTTTTGCGCATTCAGTATGCACCATTCAAAGCCACGTCATCAGCTTTCAACCCTTTCTGCCTTCATTTGCATTTTCTCATGCATTTGCTGATTTGTTTTGAGCTAAATGACCCTGAAATTGAAAAGCACTACAAATGAATACTGAAAAGGTTCAAACTTGGCATGGTATCATCTTTTCACCCACATAGCATGTGCAAAAAAGTAGAGTGGGTTATGGCAAAAACTGGATGCACTTCGTGTACAAAATGGACAGTCTCTTTCGAAGTATCAGGGTCTCGGACGAAAACTCATCTGTTACAAAGGCATTTCATTTTTTTAAACTTATTACAACTCCAGACTTTTTGCACATTCAGTATGCACCATTCAAAGCCATGTCATCATCTTTCAACCCTTTCTTCCTTCATTTGCAATTTTTCATGCATTTACTGATTTGTTTTGAGCTAAATGACCCTGAAATTGAAAAAGCACTAGAAATGAACTCTGAAAAGGTTCAAACTTGGCATGGTATCATCATTTCACTCACATAGCATGTGCAAAAAAGTAGAGAGGGTTACGGCAAAACCTAGATGCACTTCGTGTACAAAATGGACAAACTCTTTCGAAGTATCAAGGTTTCGGACGAAAACTCATCTGTTACAAAGTCATTTAATTATTTAAAACTTATTACAACTCCAGAATTTTTGTGCATTCAGTATGCACCATTCAAAGCCACGTCATCAACTTTCAACCCTTTCTGCCTTCATTTACTATTTTTAATGCATTTAATGATTTTTTTGAGCCAAATGACCCTGAAATTGAAAAGCACTACAAAGGAACTCTCAAAAGGTTGAAACTTGGCATGGTATCATCATTTCACCCACATAGCATGTGCAAAAAAGCTGAGAGGGTTACGGCAAAAACTGCATGCACTTCGTATACAAAATGGACAGTCTCTTTCGAAGTATCAGGGTCTCGGACGAAAACTCATCTGTTAGAAAGGCATTTCATTTTTTTAAACTTATTACAACTCCAGACTTTTTGTGCATTCAGTATGCACCATTCGAAGCCATGTCATCATCTTTCAACCGTTTCTTCCTTCATTTGCAATTTTTCATGCATTTACTGATTTGTTTTAAGCTAAATGACCCTAAAATTGAAAAGCACTACAGATGAACTCCCAAAAGGTTGAAACTTGGCATGGTATCATCATTTCACCAACATAGCATGTGCAAAAAAGCTGAGAGGGTTACGGCAAAAACTAGATGCACTTCGTGTACAAAATGGACAATCTCTTTCGAAGTATCAGGGTTTCGGACGAAAACTCATCTGTTACAAAGGCATTTCAATTTTTTAAACTTATTACAACTTCAGACTTTTTGTGCCTTCAGTATGCACCATTCAAAGCCATGTCATCAACTTTCAACCCTTTCTGCCTTCATTTACTATTTTTCATGCATTTACTGATTTTTTTGAGCTAAAGAACCCTGAAATTGAAATGCACTACAAATGAACTCCCAAAAGGTTGAAACTTGGCATGGTATTATATTTTCACCCACATAGCATGTGCAAAAAAGTAGAGTGGGTTATGCCAAAAACTGGATCCACTTCGTGTACAAAATGGACAGTCTCTTTCGAAGTATCAGGGTCTCGGACGAAAACTCATCTGTTAGAAAGGCATTTCATTTTTTTAACTTATTACAACTCCAGACTTTTTGTGTATTCAGTATGCACCATTCAAAGCCATGTCATCATCTTTCAACCCTTTCTTCCTTCATTTGCAATTTTTCATGCATTTACTTATTTGTTTTGAGCTAAATGACCCTGAAATTAAAAAGCAGTACAAATAAACTCTGATAAGGTTGAACCTTGGCATGGTATCATGTGTTCACCCACATAGCATGTGAAAAAAAGTTGAGAGGGTTACGGCAAAAACTGGATGCACTTCGTGTACAAAATGGACAATCTCTTTCGAAGTATCAAGGTTTCGGACGAAAACTCATCTGTTACAAAGGCATTTCACTTTTTAAACTTATTACAACTCCAGACTTTTTGTGCATTCAGTATGCACCATTCAAAGCCACGTCATCAGCTTTCAACCCTTTCTGCCTTTATTTGCTATTTTTAATGCATTTACTGATTTATTTTGAGCTAAATGACCCTGAAATTGAAAAGCACTACAAAGGAACTCTCAAAAGGTTGAAACTTGGCATGGTATCATCACTTCACCCACATAGCATGTGCAAAAAAGCTGTACGGCAAAAACTGGATGCACTTCGTATACAAAATGGACAGTCTCTTTCGAAGTATCAGGGTCTCGGACGAAAACTCATCTGTTACAAAGGCATTTAATTTTTTTGAACTTATTACAACTCCAGACTTTTTGTGTATTCAGTATGCACCATTCAAAGCCACGTCATCAGCTTTCAACCCTTTCTGCCTTTATTTGCTATTTTTAATGCATTTACTGATTTATTTTGAGCTAAATGACCCTGAAATTGAAAAGCACTACAAAGGAACTCTCAAAAGGTTGAAACTTGGCATGGTATCATCATTTCACCCACATAGCATGTGCAAAAAAGCTGAGAGGGTTACGGCAAAAACTGGATGCACTTCGTATACAAAATGGACAGTCTCTTTCGAAGTATCAGGGTCTCGGACGAAAACTCATCTGTTACAAAGGCATTTAATTTTTTTGAACTTTTTACAACTCCAGACTTTTTGTGTATTCAGTATGCACCATTCAAAGCCATGTCATCATCTTTCAACCCTTTCTTCCTTCAATTGCAATTTTTCACGCATTTACTGATTTGTTTTGAGCTAAATGACCCTGAAATTGAAAAGCACTACAGATGAACTCTGAAAAGGTTGAAACTTGGCATGGTATCATCATTTCACTCACATAGCATGTGCAAAAAAGTAGGGAGAGTTACGGGAAAAACTAGATGCACTTCGTGTACAAAATGGACAATCTCTTTCGAAGTATCAGGGTTTCGGACGAAATCTCAACTGTTACAAAGGCATTTCAATTTTTTAAACTTATTACAACTTCAGACTTTTTGTGCATTCAGTATGCACCATTCAAAGCCATGTCATCAACTTTCAACCCTTTCTGCATTCATTTACTATTTTTCATGCATTTACTGATTTTTTTGAGCTAAAGAACCCTGAAATTGAAATGCACTACAAATGAACTCCCAAAAGGTTGAAACTTGGCATGGTATCATCATTTCACCAACATAGCATGTGCAAAAAAGCTGAGAGGGTTACGGCAAAAACTGGATGCAATTCGTGTACAAAATGGATAGTCTCTTTCGAAGTATCAGGGTTTCGAACGTAAACTCATCTGTTACAAAGGCATTTCATTTTTTTACTTATTACAACTCCAGACTTTTTGTGCATTCAGTATGCACCATTCAAAGCCACGTCATCAACTTTCAACCCTTTCTGCCTTCATTTGCTATTTTTCATGCATTTACTTATTTGTTTTGAGCTAAATGACCCTGAAATTAAAAAGCAGTACAAATAAACTCTGATAAGGTTGAAACTTGGCATGGTATCATGTTTTCACCCACATAGCATGTGAAAAAAAGTTGAGAGGGTTACGGCAAAAACTGGATGCACTTCGTGTACAAAATGGACATTCTCTTTCGAAGTATCAAGGTTTCGGACGAAAACTCATCTGTTACAAAGGCATTTCACTTTTTAAACTTATTACAACTCCAGACTTTTTGCGCATTCAGTATGCACCATTCAAAGCCACGTCATCAGCTTTCGACCCTTTCTGCCTTCATTTGCTATTTCTCATGCATTTACTGATTTATTTTTAGCTAAATGACCCTGAAATTGAAAAGCACTACAAATGAACTCTGAAAAGGTTAAAACTTGG
>NC_057796.1:15946930-15948767 GCF_018294505.1 Triticum aestivum
AAACTCATCTGTTTCAAAGGCATTTTATTTTTTTTAACTTATTACATCTCCAGACTTTTTGTGTATTCAGTATGCACCATTCAAAGCCATGTCATCATCTTTCAACCCTTTCTTCCTTCATTTGCAATTTTTCATGCATTTACTGATTTGTTTTGAGCTAAATGACCCTGAAATTGAAAAGCACTACAGATCAACTCTGAAAAGGTTGAAACTTGGCATGGTATCATCATTTCACTCACATAGCATGTGCAAAAAAGTAGAGAGGGTTACGGGAAAAACTAGATGCACTTCGTGTACAAAATGGACAATCTCTTTCGAAGTATCAGGGTTTCGGACGAAAACTCATCTGTTACAAAGGCATTTCAATTTTTTAAACTTATTACAACTTCAGACTTTTTGTGCATTCAGTATGCACCATTCAAAGCCATGTCATCAACTTTCAACCCTTTCTGCCTTCATTTACTATTTTTCATGCATTTACTGAATTTTTTTGAGCTAAATGACCCTGAAATTGAAATGCACTACAAATGAACTCCCAAAAGGTTGGAACTTGGCATGGTATCATCATTTCACCAACATAGCATGTGCAAAAAAGCTGAGAGGGTTACGGCAAAAACTGGATGCAATTCGTGTACAAAATGGATAGTCTCTTTCGAAGTATCAGGGTTTCGGACGTAAACTCATCTGTTACAAAGGCATTTCATTTTTTTACTTATTACAACTCCAGACTTTTTGTGCATTCAGTATGCACCATTCAAAGCCACGTCTTCAACTTTCAACCCCTTCTGCCTTCATTTTCTATTTTTCATGCATTTACTTATTTGTTTTGAGCTAAATGACCCTGAAATTAAAAAGCAGAACAAATAAACTCTGATAAGGTTGAAACTTGGCATGGTATCATCTTTTCACCCACATAGCATGTGAAAAAAAGTTGAGAGGGTTACGGCAAAAACTGGATGCACTTCGTGTACAAAATGGACAATCTCTTTCGAAGTATCAAGGTTTCGGATGAAAACTAATCTGTTAAAAAGGCATTTCACTTTTTAAACTTATTACAACTCCGGACTTTTTGCGCATTCAGTATGCACCATTCAAAGCAACGTCATCAGCTTTCAACCCTTTCTGCCTTCATTTGCTATTTCTCATGCATTTACTGATTTGTTTTGAGCTAAATGACCCTGAAATTGAAAAGCACTACAAATGAACTCTGAAAAGGTTGAAACTTGGCATTGTATCATCATTTCACCCACATAGCATGTGCAAAAAAGTAGAGTGGCTTATGGCAAAAACTGGATACACTTCGTGTACAAAATGGACAGTCTCTTTCGAAGTATCAGGGTCTCGGACGAAAACTCATCTGTTTCAAAGGCATTTTATTTTTTTTAACTTATTACATCTCCAGACTTTTTGTGTATTCAGTATGCACCATTCAAAGCCATGTCATCATCTTTCAACCCTTTCTTCCTTCATTTGCAATTTTTCATGCATTTACTGATTTGTTTTGAGCTAAATGACCCTGAAATTGAAAAGCACTACAGATGAACTCTGAAAAGGTTGAAACTTGGCATGGTATCATCATTTCACTCACATAGCATGTGCAAAAAAGTACAGAGGGTTACGGGAAAAACTAGATGCACTTCGCGTACAAAATGGACAATCTCTTTCGAAGTATCAGGGTTTCGGACGAAAACTCATCTGTTACAAAGGCATTTCAATTTTTTAAACTTATTACAACTTCATACATTTTGTGCATTCATTATGCACCACTCAAACCCATGTCATTAACTTTCAACCCTTTCTGCCTTCATTTACTATTTTTCATGCATTTACTGATTTT
>NC_057796.1:15948868-15951370 GCF_018294505.1 Triticum aestivum
GGTTGAAACTTGACATGGTATCATCATTTCACCAACATAGCATGTGCAAAAAAGCTGAGAGGGTTACGGCAAAAACTAGATGCAATTCGTGTACAAAATGGATAGTCTCTTTCGAAGTATCAGGGTTTCGGACGTAAACTCATCTGTTACAAAGGCATTTCATTTTTTTACTTATTACAACTCCAGACTTTTTGTGCATTCAGTATGCACCATTCAAAGCCACGTCATCAACTTTCAACCCTTTCTGCCTTCATTTGCTATTTTTCATGCATTTACTTATTTGTTTTGAGCTAAATGACCCTGAAATTAAAAAGCAGTACAAATAAACTCTGATAAGGTTGAAACATGGCATGGTATCATCTTTTCACCCACATAGCATGTGAAAAAAAGTTGAGAGGGTTACGGCAAAAACTGGATGCACTTCGTGTACAAAATGGACAATCTCTTTCGAAGTATCAAGGTTTCGGACGAAAACTCATCTTTTACAAAGGCATTTCACTTTTTAAACTTATTACAACTCCAGACTTTTTGCGCATTCAGTATGCACCATTCAAAGCCACGTCATCAGCTTTCAACCCTTTCTGCCTTCATTTGCAATTTCTCATGCATTTACTGATTTGTTTTGAGCTAAATGACCCTGAAATTGAAAAGCACTACAAATGAACTCTGAAAAGGTTGAAACTTGGCATGGTATCATCATTTCACCCACATAGCATGTGCAAAAAAGTAGAGTAGGTTATGGCAAAAACTGGGTGCACTTCGTGTACAAAATGGACAGTCTCTTTCGAAGTATCAGGGTCTCGGATGAAAACTCATTTGTTACAAAGGCATTTCATTTTTTTTAACTTATTACAGCTCCAGACTTTTTGTATATTCAGTATGCACCATTCAAAGCCATGTCATCATCTTTCAACCCTTTCTTCCTTCATTTGCAATTTTTCATGCATTTACTGATTTGTTTTGAGCTAAATGACCCTGAAATTGAAAAGCACTACAGATGAACTCTGAAAAGGTTGAAACTTAGCATGGTATCATCATTTCACTCACATAGCATGTGCAAAAAAGTAGAGAGGGTTAAGGGAAAAACTAGATGCACTTCGTGTACAAAATGGACAATCTCTTTCGAAGTATCAGGGTTTCGGACGAAAACTCATCTGTTACAAAGGCATTTCAATTTTTTAAACTTATTACAACTTCAGACTTTTTGTGCATTCAGTATGCACCACTCAAACCCATGTCATTAAATTTCAACCCTTTCTGCCTTCATTTACTATTTTTCATGCATTTACTGATTTTTTTGAGCTAAATGACCCTGAAATTGAAATGCACTACAAATGAACACCCAAAAGGTTGAAACTTGACATGGTATCATCATTTCACCAACATAGCATGTGCCAAAAAGCTGAGAGGCTTACGGTAAAAACTGGATGCAATTCGTGTACAAAATGGATAGTCTCTTTCGAAGTATCCGGGTTTCGGACGTAAACTCATCTGTTACAAAGGCATTTCATTTTTTTACTTATTACAACTCCAGACTTTTTGTGCATTCAGTATGCACAATTCGAAGCCACGTCATCAACATTCAACCCTTTCTGCCTTCATTTGCTATTTTTCATGCATTTACTTATTTGTTTTGAGCTAAATGACCCTGAAATTAAAAAGTTGTACAAATAAACTCTGATAAGATTGAAACTTGGCATGGTATCATCTTTTCACCCACATAGCATGTGAAAAAAAGTTGAGAGGGTTACGGCAAAAACTGGATGCACTCCGTGTACAAAATGGACAGTCTCTTTCGAAGTATCAAGGTTTCGGACGAAAACTCATCTGTCACAAAGGCATTTCACTTTTTAAACATATTACAACTCCAGACTTTTTGCGCATTCAGTATGCACCATTCAAAGCCACGTCATCAGCTTTCAACCCTTTCTGCCTTCATTTGCTATTTCTCATGCATTTACTGATTTGTTTTGAGCTAAATGACCCTGAAATTGAAAAGCACTACAAATGAACTCTGAAAAGGTTGAAACTTGGCATTGTATCATCATTTCACCCACATAGCATGTGCAAATAAGTAGAGTGGGTTATGGCAAAAACTGGATACACTTCGTGTACAAAATGGACAGTCTCTTTCGAAGTATCAGGGTCTCGGACGAAAACTCATCTGTTTCAAAGGCATTTTATTTTTTTTAACTTATTACATCTCCAGACTTTTTGTGTATTCAGTATGCACCATTCAAAGCCATGTCATCATCTTACAACCCTTTCTTCCTTCATTTGCAATTTTTCATGCATTTACTGATTTGTTTTGAGCTAAATGACCCTGAAATTGAAAAGCACTACAGATGAACTCTGAAAAGGTTGAAACTTGGCATGGTATCATCATTTCACTCACATAGCATGTGCAAAAAAGTAGAGAGGGTTACGGGAAAAACTAGATGCACTTCGTGTACAAAATGGACAATCTCTTTCGAAGTATCAGGGTTTCGGACGAAAACTCAT
>NC_057796.1:15951527-15957147 GCF_018294505.1 Triticum aestivum
GATTTTTTTGAGCTAAATGACCCTGAAATTGAAATGCACTACAAATGAACTCCCAAAAGGTTGAAACTTGACATGGTATCATCATTTCACCAACATAGCATGTGCAAAAAAGCTGAGAGGCTTACGGCAAAAACTGGATGCAATTCGTGTACAAAATGGATAGTCTCTTTCGAAGTATCAGGGTTTCGGACGTAAACTCATCTGTTACAAAGGCATTTCATTTTTTTACTTATTACAACTCCAGACTTTTTGTGTATTCAATATGCACCATTCAAAGCCACGTCATCAACTTTCAACCCTTTCTGCCTTCATTTGCTATTTTTCATGCATTTACTTATTTGTTTTGAGCTAAATGACCCTGAAATTAAAAAGCAGTACAAATAAACTCTGATAAGGTTGAAACTTGGCATGGTATCATCTTTTCACCCACATAGCATGTGAAAAAAAGCTGAGAGGGTTACGGCAAAAACTGGATGCACTTCGTGTACAAAATGGACAATCTCTTTCGAAGTATCAAGGTTTCGGACGAAAACTCATCTGTTACAAAGGCATTTCACTTTTTAAACTTATTACAACTCCAGACTTTTTGCGCATTCAGTATGCACCATTCAAAGCCACGTCATCAACTTTCAACCCTTTCTGCCTTCATTTGCTATTTCTCATGCATTTACTGATTTGTTTTGAGCTAAATGACCCTGAAATTGAAAAGCACTACAAATGAACTCTGAAAAGGTTGAAACTTGGCATGGTATCATCATTTTGTAGGAGATATGCCCTAGAGGCAATAATAAATGATATTATTTATCTCTGAGTTCATAATTATGTTTATGTTCCATGCTATAACTGCTATGGTTCTCGAGTCTGCAATAACCACGAGGCTCGGAGGAAGACTCATATGCACGTGTGGAATAATAAACGGTAAAATGTATTCCTAGTCTGGCCTCTAAGACTAGCTCAAGTGTTGCATGATGGTTATGTTTTCCTGATCATGGGCATGTCTATGTCAGCAACCTTGAGTGCACAATGTTAAGAGAACATTTGTGTTGAATCGACCCGGATTGATGTTATGCTATGAGATTCATTCGTCACAAGTTTATTGGTACATAACACAGAGATGGTTAACGTTTGCATGATTCCTTAGACCATGAGAGTATCGAGTTTCTTCATGCTTGCTCCATGAACTTTGGGGTTTGTTAAACGTCATCCGTAAATGGGTGGCTATTACGGCGGCTTACGGGTTCATGGAAAAGTGTGTCAAGTAACTTGATAGCTCAAGATTGGGATTTGCTCCTCCGACGATGGAGAGATATCTCTGGGCCCTCTCGGTGTTACGGTATCCATCATCCTCTGGCCAGACACTTTGTGATTTGATCACGGGGATGCCGGAACACGATAACGAGAAAAGAGAACAATACCGGTAACGAGGTAACTAGCATAGTGGACAAGTTGTTGATCCACGGGAATGCCAACATGTCTCGCCTCGGGTATTTGTAACATATCGCGAAGCAACAGGAATAGCACACGACAACTGGAGGTTCACTCGAATATTTATTCGTGTGGGTATAGGGGTCAATATGGGTGTCCACGGCTCCGATGTTGATCATTGATCGGAAGGGGTTTCGGGTCATGTCTATACTTCACCGAACCTATAGGGTCACACGCTTAAGGGTCATCTATCTGCTGAATACTAGACAGGGAGTCTGAGAGAAAATCACCGAAAAAGTTTCGGACAGCGGAATCATACCGGAGAGAGAGGTCATCGGATAAGTTTCGATGATACCAAAAAGTTGTTTCGGGATACACCATTAAGTCAAATTGGTTTCGGCACATGCCTGATAATTCTTGGAGGATGCCAGAATCATTCTGGAAGCTTTTTGGAATTTTCTGAGATAAAAACCGGAAATGTTCCGGAGCTGCCGGAGCCACTTCAGATGCGTTTCGCAGATGAAAATCACTAAAACCGGAATTGTTTCAGAACGCGTTGAAAATCATTTTAGTGGGTACTGGAAATGTTCTTAGCCCACATAAATATTTTCAGTTCGATCAGACGCTGAAAAATGTCGTCGTGAATAGTGAAAATCAGCTTTATGGTTACTTTATGGAAAGCCACCTTTTGGGGCTTTGCTCCAAAAGATCTTGGGGATGACATGGATGGATAGGAGCCATTTTTTGGGCCCCTCATGGGGGTGTGGCCGGCCACATGGGGTATCCCCCCTTGGGGACCCTCTTGTTCCTTGGTTTCACTCCTAGGTCCTTGTGGAAGGACTTCATTCATGTGCATTTTGGGTTTTTTGTGAAACTACCCTACCCCGTTGGGATTTCCTATAAATAGAGGTGGAGGGGCAGCCCTCCACACTCATCCCTTGCTCTCATACACATGCCATGCATTATCTGGCTTCTTCTCTCCCTCCCACGAAAAGAGTTTCGTAGAGCCGTAAGGCTGTCTGGGTTCCGGCAGGAACTAGTTCCGGACGGCGAGGCCCTGCCGGATAGATGACATCGTATGTGTGCAACTCTGTAGAGAGATCGTAGTTTCGGTCTTAGTTCGTGAGTGCCTCCCGAAGGGCTGTCCGTGTGACCGTCCGAGTTTCGAAGGTCCTCCCGAAGGGCTGTCCGAGTGACCGTTCGAGTTTCGAAGGTCCTCCTGAAGGGCTGTCCGCGACACCGTCCGGGGGGCTGTTCGACCGCCTCCCGGAGGGCTGTCTGAGAAGCAGATGAGGGTATACATCCTCGCGGTTGGGAGGTCGTAAATCCTAGCTGCGGGGATCTGCACCGCCGATCGTCATCGACTCTACTTCCCGCTGCGCTACGAGTCGGTAACGAAAAAGATCAAACCATGTATGCAGTCTCCATAGTTGTCCTGGGCTGGTGCGTAGGTCGGAAATTTTTTGTTTTCTGCTGCGTTCCCCTACACATTTCACCCACATAGAATGTGCAAAATAGTAGAGTGGGTTATGGCAAAAACTGGATGCACTTCGTGTACAAAATGGACAGTCTCTTTCGAAGTATCAGGGTCTTGGACGAAAACTCATCTGTTACAAAGGCATTTCATTTTTTTAACTTATTACAACTCCAGACTTTTTGTGTATTCAGTATGCACCATTCAAAGCCATGTCATCATCTTTCAACCCTTTCTTCCTTCATTTGCAATTTTTCATGCATTTACTGATTTATTTTGAGCTAAATGACCCTTAAATTGAAAAGCACTACAGCTGAACTCTGAAAAGGTTGAAACTTGGCATGGTATCATCATTTCACTCATATAGCATGTGCAAAAAAGTAGAGAGGGTTACGGGAAAAACTAGATGCACTTCGTGTACAAAATGGACAATCTCTTTCGAAGTATCAGGGTTTCGGACGAAAACTCATCTGTTACAAAGGCATTTCAATTTTTTAAACTTATTACAACTTCAGACTTTTTGTGCATTCAGTATGCACCATTCAAAGCCATGTCATCAACTTTCAACCCTTTCTGCCTTCATTTACTATTTTTCATGCATTTACTGATTTTTTTGAGCTAAATGACCCTGAAATTGAAATGCACTACAAATGAACTCCCAAAAGGTTGAAACTTGGCATGGTATCATCATTTCACCAACATAGCATGTGCAAAAAAGCTGAGAGGGTTACGGAAAAAACTGGATGCAATTCGTGTACAAACTGGATAATCTCTTTCGAAGTATCAGGGTTTCGGACGTAAACTCATCTGTTACAAAGGCATTTCATTTTTTTACTTATTACAACTCCAGACTTTTTGTGCATTCAGTATGCACCATTCGAAGCCACGTCATCAACTTTCAACCCTTTCTGCCTTCATTTGCTATTTTTCATGCATTTACTTATTTGTTTTGAGCTAAATGACCCTGAAATTAAAAAGCAGAACAAATAAACTCTGATAAGGTTCAAACTGGGCATGGTATCATCTTTTCTCCCACTAGCATGTGAAACAAAGTACAGAGGGTTACGGCAAAAACTGGATGCACTTCATGTACAAAATGGACAATCTCTTTTGAAGTATCAAGGTTTGGGACGAAAACTAATCTGTTAAAAAGGCATTTCACTTTTTAAACTTATTACAACTCCAGACTTTTTGCGCATTCAGTATGCACCATTCAAAGCAACGTCATCAGCTTTCAAACCTTTCTGCCTTCATTTGCTATTTCTCATGCATTTACTTATTTGTTTTGAGCTAAATGACCCTGAAATTGAAAAGCACTACAAATGAACTCTGAAAAGGTTGAAACTTGGCATGGTATCATCATTTCACCCACATAGCATGTGAAAAAAAGTTGAGAGGGTTACAGCAAAAACTGGATGCAATTCGTGTACAAAATGGATAGTCTCTTTCGAAGTATCAGGGTTTCGGACGTAAACTCATCTGTTACAAAGGCATTTCACTTTTTAAACTTATTAAACCTCCAGACTTTTTGTGCATTCAGTATGCACCATTCAAAGCCACGTCATCAACTTTCAACCCTTTCTGCCTTCATTTGCTATTTTTCATGCATTTACTTATTTGTTTTGAGCTAAATGACCCTGAAATTAAAAAGCAGTACAAATAAACTCTGATAAGGTTGAAACTTGGCATGTTATCATCTTTTCACCCACATAGCATGGGAAAAAAAGTGGAGAGGGTTACGGCAAAAACTCGATGCAATTCGTGTACAAAATGGACAATCTCTTTCGAAATATCAAGGTTTCGGACGAAAACTCATCTGTTACAAAGGCATTTCACTTTTTAAACTTATTACAACTCCAGACTTTTTGCGCATTCAGTATTCACCATTCAAAGCCACGTCATCAACTTTCAACCCTTTCTTCCTTCATTTGCAATTTTTCATGCATTTACTTATTTGTTTTGAGCTAAATGACCCTGAAATTGAAAAGCAATACAAATAAACTCTGAAAAGGTTGAAACTTGGCATGGTATCATCATTTCACTCACATAGCATGTGCAAAAAAGTAGAGAGGGTTACGGGAAAAACTAGATGCACTTCGTGTACAAAATGGACAATCTCTTTCGAAGTATCAGGGTTTCGGACGAAAACTCATCTGTTACAAAGCATTTCAATTTTTTAAATTTATTAGAACTTCAGGCTTTTTGTGCATTCAGTATGCACCATTCAAACCCATGTCATCAACTTTCAACCCTTTCTGCCTTCATTTACTATTTTTCATGCATTTACTGATTTTTTTGAGCTAAATGACCCTAAAATTGAAATGCACTACAAATGAACTCCCAAAAGGTTGAAACTTGGCATGGTATCATCATTTCACCAACATAGCATGTGCAAAAAATCTGAGAGGGTTACGGCAAAAACTGGATGCAATTCGTGTACAAAATGGATAGTCTCTTTCGAAGTATCAGGGTTTCGGACGTAAACTCATCTGTTACAAAGGCATTTCATTTTTTACTTATTACAACTCCAGACTTTTTGTGCATTCAGTATGCACCATTCAAATCCACGTCATCAACTTTCAACCCTTTCTGCCTTCATTTGATATTTTTCATGCATTTACTTATTTGTTTTGAGCTAAATGACCCTGAAATTAAAAAGCAGTACAAATAAACTCTGATAAGGTTGAAACTTGGCATGGTATCATCTTTTCACCCACATAG
>NC_057796.1:15957536-15959392 GCF_018294505.1 Triticum aestivum
CTGATAAGGTTGAAACTTGGCATGGTATCATATTTTCACCCACATAGCATGTGAAAAAAAGTTGAGAGGGTTACGGCAAAAACTGGATGCACTTCGTGTACAAAATGGACAATCTCTTTCGAAGTATCAAGGTTTCGGACGAAAACTCATCTGTTACAAAGGCATTTCACTGTTTAAACTTATTACAACTCCAGACTTTTTGCGCATTCAGTATGCACCATTCAAAGCCACGTCATCAGCTTTCAACCCCTTCTTCCTTCATTTGCAATTTTTCATGCATTTACTGATTTGTTTTGAGCTAAATGACCCTGAAATTGAAAAGCCCTAGAGATGAACTCTGAAAAGGTTGAAACTTGGCATGGTATCATCATTTCACTCACATAGCATGTGCAAAAAAGTAGAGAGGGTTATGGGAAAAACTAGATGCACATCGTGTACAAAATGGACAATCTCTTTCGAAGTATCAGGGTTTCGGACGAAAACTCATCTGTTACAAAGACATTTCAATTTTTTAAACTTATTAGAACCTCAGACTTTTTGTGCATTCAGTATGCACCATTCAAACCCATGTCATCAACTTTCAACCCTTACTGCCTTCATTTACTATTTTTCATGCATTTACTGATTTTTTTGAGCTAGATGACCCTGAAATTGAAATGCACTACAAATGAACTCCCAAAAGGTTGAAACTTGGCATGGTATCATCATTTCACCAACATGGCATGTTCAAAAAAGTTTAGAGGGTTACGGCAAAAACTGGATGCAATTCGTGTACAAAATGGATAGTCTCTTTCGAAGTATCAGGGTTTCGGACGTAAACTCATCTGTTACAAAGGCATTTCATTTTTTTACTTATTACAACTCCAGACTTTTTGTGCATTCAGTAAGCACCAATCAAAGCCACGTCATCAACTTTCAACCCTTTCTGCCTTCATTTGCTATTTTTCATGCATTTACTTATTTGTTTTGAGCAAAATGACCCTGAAATTAAAAAGCAGTACAAATAAACTCTGATAAGGTTGAAACTTGGCATGGTATCATCTTTTCACCCACATAGCATGTGAAAAAAAGTTGAGAGGGTTACGACAAAAACTGGATGCACTTCGTGTACAAAATGTATAGTCTCTTTCGAAGTATCAGGGTTTCGGACGTAAACTCATCTGTTACAAAGGCATTTCACTTTTTAAACTTATTAAACCTCCAGACTTTTTGCGCATTCAGTATGCACCATTCAAAGCCACGTCATCAGCTTTCAACCCCTTCTTCCTTCATTTGCAATTTTTCATGCATTTACTGATTTGTTTTGAGCTAAATGACCCTGAAACTGAAAAGCCCTAGAGATGAACTCTGAAAAGGTTGAAACTTGGCATGGTATCATCATTTCACTCACATAGCATGTGCAAAAAAGTAGAGAGGGTTACGGGAAAAACTAGATGCACATCGTGTACAAAATGGACAATCTCTTTCGAAGTATCAGGGTTTCGGACAAAAACTCATCTGTTACAAAGGCATTTCAATTTTTTAAACTTATTAGAACCTCAGACTTTTTGTGCATTCAGTATGCACCATTCAAACCCATGTCATCAACTTTCAACCCTTTCTGCCTTCATTTACTATTTTTCATGCATTTACTGATTTTTTTGAGCTAGATGACCCTGAAATTGAAATGCACTACAAATGAACTCCCAAAAGGTTGAAACTTGGCATGGTATCATCATTTCACCAACATAGCATGTTCAAAAAAGTTGAGAGGGTTACGGCAAAAACTGGATGCAATTCGTGTACAAAATGGATAGTCTCTTTCGAAGTATCAGGGTTTCGGACGTAAACTCATCTGTTACAAAGGCATTTCATTT
>NC_057796.1:15959822-15961077 GCF_018294505.1 Triticum aestivum
CGTCATCAACTTTCAACCCTTTCTGCCTTCATTTGCTATTTTTCATGCATTTACTTATTTGTTTTGAGCAAAATGACCCTAAAATTAAAAAGCAGTACAAATAAACTCTGATAAGGTTGAAACTTGGCATGGTATCATCTTTTCACCCACATAGCATGTGAAAAAAAGTTCAGAGGGTTACGACAAAAACTGGATGCACTTTGTGTACAAAATGGATAGTCTCTTTCGAAGTATCAGGGTTTCGGACGTAAACTCATCTGTTACAAAGGCATTTCACTTTTTAAACTTATTAAACCTCCAGACTTTTTGTGCATTCAGTATGCACCATTCAAAGCCATGTCATCAGCTTTCAACCCTTTCTGCCTTCATATGCATTTTCTCATGCATTTACTGATTTGTTTTGAGCTAAATGACCTTGAAATTGAAAAGCACTACAAATGAACACTAAAAAGGTTGAAACTTGGCATGGTATCATCATTTCACCCACATAGCATGTGCAAAAAAGTAGAGTGGGTTATGGCAAAAACTGGATGCACTTCGTGTACAAAATGGACAGTCTCTTTCGAAGTATCAGTGTCTCGGACGAAAACTCATCTGTTAGAAAGGCGTTTCATTTTTTTAAACTTATTACACCTCCAGACTTTTTGTGTATTCAGTATGCACCATTCAAAGCCATGTCATCATCTTTCAACCCTTTCTTCCTTCATTTGCAATTTTTCATGCATTTACTGATTTGTTTTGAGCTAAATCACCCTGAAATTGAAAAGCACTACAGATGAACTCTGAAAAGGTTAAAACTTGGCATGGTATCATCATTTCACTCACATAGCATGTGCAAAAAAGTAGAGAGGGTTACGGGAAAAACTAGATGCACTTCGTGTACAAAATGGACAATCTCTTTCGAAGTATCAGGGTTTCGGACGAAAACTCATCTGTTACAAAGGCATTTCATTTTTTTAACTTATTACAACTCCAGACTTTTTGTGTATTCAGTATGCACCATTCAAAGCCATGTCATCATCTTTCAACCCTTTCTTCCTTCATTTGCAATTTTTCATGCATTTACTTATTTGTTTTGAGCTAAATGACCCTGAAATTAAAAAGCAGTACAAATAAACTCTGATAAGGTTGAAACTTGGCATGGTATCATGTTTTCACCCACGTATCATGTGAAAAAAAGTTGAGAGGGTTATGGCAAAAACTGGATGCACTTCGTGTACAAAATGGACAATCTCTTTCGAAGTATCAAGCTTTC
>NC_057796.1:15961697-15964372 GCF_018294505.1 Triticum aestivum
TTCTGCCTTCATTTGCTATTTTTCATGCATTTACTTATTTGTTTTGAGCTAAATGACCCTGAAATTAAAAAGCAGTACAAATAAACTCTGATAAGGTTGAAACTTGGCATGGTATCATCTTTTCACCCACATAGCATGTGAAAAAAAGTTGAGAGGGTTACGGCAAAAATTGGATGCACTTCGTGTACAAAATGGACAATCTCTTTCGAAGTATCAAGGTTTCGGACGAAAACTCATCTGTTACAAAGGCATTTCACTTTTTAAACTTATTACAACTCCAGACTTTTTGCGCATTCAGTATGCACCATTCAAACCCACGTCATCAGCTTTCAACCCGTTCTTCCTTCATTTGCAATTTTTCATGCATTTACTTATTTGTTTTGAGCTAAATGACCCTGAAATTGAAAAGCCCTAGAGATGAACTCTGAAATGGTTGAAACTTGGCATGGTATCATCATTTCACTCACATAGCATGTGCAAAAAAGTAGAGAGGGTTACGGGAAAAACTAGATGCACATCGTGTACAAAATGGACAATCTCTTTCGAAGTATCAGGGTTTCGGACAAAAACTCATCTGTTACAAAGGCATTTCAATTTTTTAAACTTATTAGAACCTCAGACTTTTTGTGCATTCAGTATGCACCATTCAAACCCATGTCATCAACTTTCAACCCTTTCTGCCTTCATTTACTATTTTTCATGCATTTACTGATTTTTTTGAGCTAGATGACCCTGAAATTGAAATGCACTACAAATGAACTCCCAAAAGGTTGAAACTTGGCATGGTATCATCATTTCACCAACATAGCATGTTCAAAAAACTTGAGAGGGTTACGGCAAAAACTGGATGCAATTCGTGTACAAAATGGATAGTCTCTTTCGAAGTATCAGGGTTTCGGACGTAAACTCATCTGTTACAAAGGCATTTCATTTTTTTACTTATTACAACTCCAGAGTTTTTGTGCATTCAGTATGCACCAATCAAAGCCACGTCATCAACTTTCAACCCTTTCTGCCTTCATTTGCTATTTTTCATGCATTTACTTATTTGTTTAGAGCAAAATGACCCTGAAATTAAAAAGCAGTACAAATAAACTCTAATAAGGTTGAAACTTGGCATGGTATCATCTTTTCACCCACATAGCATGTGAAAAAAAGTTGAGAGGGTTACGGCAAAAACTGGATGCACTTCGTGTACAAAATGGATAGTCTCTTTCGAAGTATCAGGGTTTCGGACGTAAACTCATCTGTTACAAAGGCATTTCACTTTTTAAACTTATTAAACCTCCAGACTTTTTGCGCATTCAGTATGCACCATTCAAAGCCATGTCATCAGCTTTAAACCCTTTCTGCCTTCATTTGCATTTTCTCATGCATTTACTGATTTGTTTTGAGCTAAATGACCTTGAAATTGAAAAGCACTACAAATGAACACTGAAAAGGTTGAAACTTGGCATGGTATCATCATTTCACCCACATAGCATGTGCAAAAAAGTAGAGTGGGTTATGGCAAAAACTGGATGCACTTCGTGTACAAAATGGACAGTCTCTTTCGAAGTATCAGTGTCTCGGACGAAAACTCATCTGTTAGAAAGGTGTTTCATTTTTTTAAACTTATTACACCTCCAGACTTTTTGTGTATTCAGTATGCACCATTCAAAGCCATGTCATCATCTTTCAACCCTTTCTTCCTTCATTTGCAATTTTTCATGCATTTACTGATTTGTTTTGAGCTAAATCACCCTGAAATTGAAAAGCACTACAGATGAACTCTGAAAAGGTTGAAACTTGGCATGGTATCATCATTTCACTCACATAGCATGTGCAAAAAAGTAGAGAGGGTTACGGGAAAAACTAGATGCACTTCGTGTACAAAATGGACAATCTCTTTCGAAGTATCAGGGTTTCGGACGAAAACTCATCTGTTACAAAGGCATTTCAATTTTTTAAACTTATTAGAACTTCAGACTTTTTGTGCATTCAGTATGCACCATTCAAACCCATGTCATCAACTTTCAACCCTTTCTGCCTTCATTTACTATTTATCATGCATTTACTGATTTTTTTGAGCTAAATGACCCTGAAATTGAAATGCACTACAAATGAACTCCCAAAAGGATGAAACTTGGCATGGTATCATCATTTCACCAACATAGCATCTTCAAAAAAGCTGAGAGGGTTACGGCAAAAACTGGATGCAATTCGTGTACAAAATGGATAGTCTCTTTCGAAGTATCAGGGTTTCGGACGTAAACTCATCTGTTACAAAGGCATTTCATTTTTTTACTTATTACAACTCCAGACTTTTTGTGCAGTTAGTATGCAACAATCAAAGCCACGTCATCAACTTTCAACCCTTTCTGCCTTCATGTGCTATTTTTCATGCATTTACTTATTTGTTTTGAGCAAAATGACCCTGAAATTAAAAAGCAGTACAAATATACTCTGATAAGGTCTAAACTTGGCATGGTATCATCTTTTCACCCACATAGCATGTGAAAAAAAGTTGAGAGGGTTACGGCAAAAACTGGATGCACTTCGTGTACAAAATGGATAGTCTCTTTCGAAGTATCAGGGTTTCGGACGTAAACTCATCTGTTACAAAGGCATTTCACTTTTTAAACTTATTAAACCTCCAGACTTTTTGCGCATTCAGTATGCACCATTCAAAGCCA
>NC_057796.1:15964382-15965100 GCF_018294505.1 Triticum aestivum
TATCAGGGTTTCGGACGTAAACTCATCTGTTACAAAGGCATTTCATTTTTTTACTTATTACAACTCCAGACTTTTTGTGCATTCAGTATGCACCAATCAAAGCCACGTCATCAACTTTCAACCCTTTCTGCCTTCATGTGCTATTTTTCATGCATTTACTTATTTGTTTTGAGCAAAATGACCCTGAAATTAAAAAGCAGTACAAATATACTCTGATAAGGTTGAAACTTGGCATGGTATCATCTTTTCACCCACATAGCATGTGAAGAAATGTTGAGAGGGTTACGGCAAAAACTGGATGCACTTCATGTACAAAATGGATAGTCTCTTTCGAAGTATCAGGGTTTCGGACGTAAACTCATCTGTTACAAAGGCATTTCACTTTTTAAACTTATTAAACCTCCAGACTTTTTGCGCATTCAGTATGCACCATTCAAAGCCACGTCATCAGCTTTCAACCCTTTCTGCCTTCATTTGCATTTTCTCATGCATTTGCTGATTTGTTTTGAGCTAAATGACCCTGAAATTGAAAAGCACTACAAATGAATACTGAAAAGGTTCAAACTTGGCATGGTATCATCTTTTCACCCACATAGCATGTGCAAAAAAGTAGAGTGGGTTATGGCAAAAACTGGATGCACTTCGTGTACAAAATGGACAGTCTCTTTCGAAGTATCAGGGTCTCGGACGAAAACTCATCTGTTACAAAGGCATTTCA
>NC_057796.1:15965110-15972925 GCF_018294505.1 Triticum aestivum
CAGTATGCACCATTCAAAGCCACGTCATCAGCTTTCAACCCTTTCTGCCTTCATTTGCATTTTCTCATGCATTTGCTGATTTGTTTTGAGCTAAATGACCCTGAAATTGAAAAGCATTACAAATGAATACTGAAAAGGTTGAAACTTGGCATGGTATCATCTTTTCACCCACATAGCATGTGCAAAAAAGTAGAGTGGGTTATGGCAAAAACTGGATGCACTTCGTGTACAAAATGGACAGTCTCTTTCGAAGTATCAGGGTCTCGGACGAAAACTCATCTGTTACAAAGGCATTTCATTTTTTTAAACTTATTACAACTCCAGACTTTTTGCGCATTCAGTATGCACCATTCAAAGCCATGTCATCATCTTTCAACCCTTTCTTCCTTCATTTGCAATTTTTCATGCATTTACTGATTTGTTTTGAGCTAAATGACCCTGAAATTGAAAAAGCACTAGAAATGAACTCTGAAAAGGTTGAAACTTGGCATGGTATCATCATTTCACTCACATAGCATGTGCAAAAAAGTAGAAAGGGTTACTGCAAAACCTAGATGCACTTCGTGTACAAAATGGACAAACTCTTTCGAAGTATCAAGGTTTCGGACGAAAACTCATCTGTTACAAAGTCATTTAATTATTTAAAACTTATTACAACTCCAGACTTTTTGTGCATTCAGTATGCACCATTCAAAGCCACGTCATCAACTTTCAACCCTTTCTGCCTTCATTTACTATTTTTAATGCATTTAATGATTTTTTTTTAGCCAAATGACCCTGAAATTGAAAAGCACTACAAAGGAACTCTCAAAAGGTTGAAACTTGGCATGGTATCATCATTTCGCCCACATAGCATGTGCAAAAAAGTTGAGAGGGTTACGGCAAAAACTGGATGCACTTCGTATACAAAATGGACAGTCTCTTTCGAAGTATCAGGGTCTCGGACGAAAACTCATCTGTTAGAAAGGCATTTCATTTTTTTAAACTTATTACAACTCCAGACTTTTTGTGCATTCAGTATGCACCATTCGAAGCCATGTCCTCATCTTTCAACCGTTTCATCCTTCATTTGCAACTTTTCATGCATTTACTGATTTGTTTTGAGCTAAATGACCCTGAAATTGAAAAGCACTACAGATGAACTCCCAAAAGGTTGAAACTTGGCATGGTATCATCATTTCACCAACATAGCATGTGCAAAAAAGCTGAGAGGGTTACGGCAAAAACTAGATACACTTCGTGTACAAAATGGACAATCTCTTTCGAAGTATCAGGGTTTCGGACGAAAACTCATCTGTTACAAAGGCATTTCAATTTTTTAAACTTATTACAACTTCAGACTTTTTGTGCATTCAGTATGCACCATTCAAAGCCATGTCATCAACTTTCAACCCTTTCTGCCTTCATTTACTATTTTTCATGCATTTACTGATTTTTTGAGCTAAAGAACCCTGAAATTGAAATGCACTACAAATGAACTCCCAAAAGGTTGAAACTTGGCATGGTATCATATTTTCACCCACATAGCATGTGCAAAAAAGTAGAGTGGGTTATGGCAAAAACTGGATCCATTTCGTGTACAAAATGGACAGTCTCTTTCGAAGTATCAGGGTCTCGGACGAAAACTCATCTGTTACGAAGGCATTTCATTTTTTAACTTATTACAACTCCAAACTTTTTGTGTATTCAGTATGCACCATTCAAAGCCATGTCATCATCTTTCAACCCTTTCTTCCTTCATTTGCAATTTTTCATGCATTGACTTATTTGTTTTGAGCTAAATGACCCTGAAATTAAAAAGCAGTACAAATAAACTCTGATAAGGTTGAAACTTGGCATGGTATCGTGTTTTCACCCACATAGCATGTGAAAAAAAGTTGAGAGGGTTACGGCAAAAACTGGATGCACTTCGTGTACAAAATGGACAATCTCTTTCGAAGTATCAAGGTTTCGGACGAAAACTCATCTGTTACAAAGGCATTTCACTTTTTAAACTTATTACAACTCCAGACTTTTTGTGCATTCAGTATGCACCATTCAAAGCCACGTCATCAGCTTTCAACCCTTTCTGCCTTCATTTGCTATTTTTAATGCATTTACTGATTTATTTTGAGCTAAATGACCCTGAAATTGAAAAGCACTACAAAGGAACTCTCAAATGGTTGAAACTTGGCATGGTATCATCATTTCACCCACATAGCATGTGCAAAAAAGCTGAGAGGGTTACGGCAAAAACTGGATGCACTTCGTATACAAAATGGACAGTCTCTTTCGAAGTATCAGGGTCTCGGACGAAAACTCATCTGTTACAAAGGCATTTAATTTTTTTGAACTTATTACAACTCCAGACTTTTTGTGTATTCAGTATGCACCATTCGAAGCCATGTCATCATCTTTCAACCGTTTCTTCCTTCATTTGCAATTTTTCATGCATTTACTGATTTATTTTGAGCTAAATGACCCTGAAATTGAAAAGCACTACAGATGAACTCTGAAAAGGTTGAAACTTGGCATGGTATCATCATTTCACTCACATAGCATGTGCAAAAAAGTAGGGAGAGTTACGGGAAAAACTAGATGCACTTCGTGTACAAAATGGACAATCTCTTTCGAAGTATCAAGGTTTCGGACGAAAACTCATCTGTTACAAAGGCATTTCAATTTTTTAAACTTATTACAACTTCAGACTTTTTGTGCATTCAGTATGCACCATTCAAAGCCATGTCATCAACTTTCAACCCTTTCTGCCTTCATTTACAATTTTTCATGCATTTACTGATTTTTTTGAGCTAGATGACCCTGAAATTGAAATGCACTACAAATGAACTCCCAAAAGGTTGAAACTTCGCATGGTATCATCATTTCACCAACATAGCATGTTCAAAAAAGTTGAGAGGGTTAAGGCAAAAACTGGATGCAATTCGTGTACAAAATGGATAGTCTCTTTCGAAGTATCAGGGTTTCGGACGTAAACTCATCTGTTACAAAGGCATTTCATTTTTTTACTTATTACAACTCCAGACTTTTTGTGCATTCAGTATGCACCAATCAAAGCCACGTCATCAACTTTCAACCCTTTCTGCCTTCATTTGCTATTTTTCATGCATTTACTTATTTGTTTTGAGCAAAATGACCCTGAAATTAAAAAGCAGTACAAATAAACTCTGATAAGGTTGAAACTTGGCATGGTATCATCTTTTCACCCACATAGCATGTGAAAAAAAGCTGAGAGGGTTACGGCAAAAACTAGATGCACTTCGTGTACAAAATGGACAATCTCTTTCGAAGTATCAGGGTTTCGGACGAAAACTCATCTGTTACAAAGGCATTTCACTTTTTAAACTTATTACAACTCAAGACTTTTTGCGCATTCAGTATGCACCATTCAAAGCCATGTCATCAGCTTTCAACCCTTTCTGCCTTCATTTGCATTTTCTCATGCATTTACTGATTTGTTTTGAGCTAAATGACCTTGAAATTGAAAAGCACTACAAATGAACACTGAAAAGGTTGAAACTTGGCATGGTATCATCATTTCACCCACATAGCATGTGCAAAAAAGTAGAGTGGGTTATGGAAAAATGGATGCACTTCGTGTACAAAATGGACAGTCTCTTTCGAAGTATCAGTGTCTCGGACGAAAACTCATCTGTTAGAAAGGCGTTTCATTTTTTTAAACTTATTACACCTCCAGACTTTTTGTGTATTTAGTATGCACCATTCAAAGCCATGTCATCATCTTTCAACCCTTTCTTCCTTCATTTGCAATTTTTCATGCATTTACTGATTTGTTTTGAGCTAAATCACCCTGAAATTGAAAAGCACTACAGATGAACTCTGAAAAGGTTGAAACTTGGCATGGTATCATCATTTCACTCACATAGCATGTGCAAAAAAGTAGAGAGGGTTACGGGAAAAACTAGATGCACTTCGTGTACAAAATGGACAATCTCTTTCGAAGTATCAGGGTTTCGGACGAAAACTCATCTGTTACAAAGGCATTTAATTTTTTTAACTTATTACAACTCCAGACTTTTTGTGTATTCAGTATGCACCATTCAAAGCCATGTCATCATCTTTCAACCCTTTCTTCCTTCATTTGCAATTTTTCATGCATTTACTTATTTGTTTTGAGCTAAATGACCCTGAAATTAAAAAGCAGTACAAATAAACTCTGATAAGGTTGAAACTTGGCATGGTATCATGTTTTCACCCACGTAGCATGTTCAAAAAAGCTGAGAGGGTTACGGCAAAAACTGGATGCAATTCGTGTACAAAATGGATAGTCTCTTTCGAAGTATCAGGGTTTCGGACGTAAACTCATCAGTTACAAAGGCATTTCATTTTTTTACTTATTACAACTCCAGACTTTTTGTGCAGTCAGTATGCACCAATCAAAGCCACGTCATCAACTTTCAACCCTTTCTGCCTTCATGTGCTATTTTTCATGCATTTACTTATTTGTTTTGAGCAAAATGACCCTGAAATTAAAAAGCAGTACAAATATACTCTGATAAGGTTGAAACTTGGCATGGTATCATCTTTTCACCCACATAGCATGTGAAAAAAAGTTGAGAGGGTTACAGCAAAAACTGGATGCACTTCGTGTACAAAATGGATAGTCTCTTTCGAAGTATCAGGGTTTCGGACGTAAACTCATCTGTTACAAAGGCATTTCACTTTTTAAACTTATTAAACCTCCAGACTTTTTGCGCATTCAGTATGCACCATTCAAAGCCACGTCATCAGCTTTCAACCCTTTCTGCCTTCATTTGCATTTTCTCATGCATTTGTTGATTTGTTTTGAGCTAAATGACCCTGAAATTGAAAAGCACTACAAATGAATACTGAAAAGGTTGAAACTTGGCATGGTATCATCTTTTCACCCACATAGCATGTGCAAAAAAGTAGAGTGGGTTATGGCAAAAACTGGATGCACTTCGTGTACAAAATGGACAGTCTCTTTCGAAGTATCAGGGTCTCGGACGAAAACTCATCTGTTACAAAGGCATTTCATTTTTTTAAACTTATTACAACTCCAGGCTTTTTGCGCATTCAGTATGCACCATTCAAAGCCATGTCATCATCTTTCAACCCTTTCTTCCTTCATTTGCAATTTTTCATGCATTTACTGATTTGTTTTGAGCTAAATGACCCTAAAATTGAAAAAGCACTAGAAATGAACTCTGAAAAGGTTGAAACTTGGCATGGTATCATCATTTCACTCACATAGCATGTGCAAAAAAGTAGAAAGGGTTACGGCAAAACCTAGATGCACTTCGTGTACAAAATGGACAAACTCTTTCGAAGTATCAAGGTTTCGGACGAAAACTCATCTGTTACAAAGTCATTTAATTATTTAAAACTTATTACAACTCCAGACTTTTTGTGCATTCAGTATGCACCATTCAAAGCCATGTCATCAACTTTCAACCCTTTCTGCCTTCATTTACTATTTTTAATGCATTTAATGATTTTTTTTTAGCCAAATGACCCTGAAATTGAAAAGCACTACAAAGGAACTCTCAAAAGGTTGAAACTTGGCATGGTATCATCATTTCACCCACATAGCATGTGCAAAAAAGCTGAGAGGGTTACGGCAAAAACTGGATGCACTTCGTATAAAAAATGGACAGTCTCTTTCGAAGTATCAGGGTCTCGGACGAAAACTCATCTGTTAGAAAGGCATTTCATTTTTTTAAACTTATTACAACTCCAGACTTTTTGTGCATTCAGTATGCACCATTCGAAGCCATGTCATCATCTTTCAACCGTTTCTTCCTTCATTTGCAACTTTTCATGCATTTACTGATTTGTTTTGAGCTAAATGACCCTGAAATTGAAAAGCACTACAGATGAACTCCCAAAAGGTTGAAACTTGGCATGGTATCATCATTTCACAAACATAGCATGTGCAAAAAAGCTGAGAGGGTTACGGCAAAAACTAGATGCACTTCGTGTACAAAATGGACAATCTCTTTCGAAGTATCAGGGTTTCGGACGAAAACTCATCTGTTACAAAGGCATTTCACTTTTTAAACTTATTACAACTCCAGACTTTTTGCGCATTCAGTATGCACCATTCAAAGCCATGTCATCAACTTTCAACCCTTTCTGCCTTCATTTACTATTTTTCATGCATTTACTGATTTTTTTGAGCTAGATGATCCTGAAATTGAAATGCACTACAAATGAACTCCCAAAAGGTTGAAACTTGGCATGGTATCATCATTTCACCAACATAGCATGTTCAAAAAAGCTGAGAGGGTTACGGCAAAAACTGGATGCACTTCGTATACAAAATGGACAGTCTCTTTCGAAGTATCAGGGTCTCGGACGAAAACTCATCTGTTACAAAGGCATTTCATTTTTTTAAACTTATTACAACTCTAGACTTTTTGCGCATTCAGTATGCACCATTCAAAGCCATGTCATCATCTTTCAACCCTTTCTTCCTTCATTTGCAATTTTTCATGCATTTACTGATTTGTTTTGAGCTAAATGACCCTGAAATTGAAAAAGCACTAGAAATGAACTCTGAAAAGGTTGAAACTTGGCATGGTATCATCATTTCACTCACATAGCATGTGCAAAAAAGTAGAAAGGGTTACGGCAAAACCTAGATGCACTTCGTGTACAAAATGGACAAACTCTTTCGAAGTATCAAGGTTTCGGACGAAAACTCATCTGTTACAAAGTCATTTAATTATTTAAAACTTATTACAACTCCAGACTTTTTGTGCATTCAGTATGCACCATTCAAAGCCACGTCATCAACTTTCAACCCTTTCTGCCTTCATTTACTATTTTTAATGCATTTAATGATTTTTTTTGAGCCAAATGACCCTGAAATTGAAAAGCACTACAAAGGAACTCTCAAAAGGTTGAAACTTGGCATGGTATCATCATTTCACCCACATAGTATGTGCAAAAAAGCTGAGAGGGTTACGGCAAAAACTGGATGCACTTCGTATAAAAAATGGACAGTCTCTTTCGAAGTATCAGGGTCTCGGACGAAAACTCATCTGTTAGAAAGGCATTTCATTTTTTTAAACTTATTACAACTCCAGACTTTTTGTGCATTCAGTATGCACCATTCGAAGCCATGTCATCATCTTTCAACCGTTTCTTCCTTCATTTGCAACTTTTCATGCATTTACTGATTTGTTTTGAGCTAAATGACCCTGAAATTGAAAAGCACTACAGATGAACTCCCAAAAGGTTGAAACTTGGCATGGTATCATCATTTCACCAACATAGCATGTGCAAAAAAGTTGAGAGGGTTACGGCAAAAACTAGATGCACTTCGTGTACAAAATGGACAATCTCTTTCGAAGTATCAGGGTTTTCGGACGAAAACTCATCTGTTACAAAGGCATTTCACTTTTTAAACTTATTACAACTCCAGACTTTTTGCGCATTCAGTATGCACCATTCAAAGCCATGTCATCAACTTTCAACCCTTTCTGCCTTCATTTACTATTTTTCATGCATTTACTGATTTTTTTGAGCTAGATGACCCTGAAATTGAAATGCACTACAAATGAACTCCCAAAAGGTTGAAACTTGGCATGGTATCATCATTTCACCAACATAGCATGTTCAAAAAAGGTGAGAGGGTTACGGCAAAAACTGGATGCAATTCGTGTACAAAATGGATAGTCTCTTTCGAAGTATCAGGGTTTCGGACGTAAACTCATCTGTTACAAAGGCATTTCATTTTTTTACTTATTACAACTCCAGACTTTTTGTGCATTCAGTATGCACCAATCAAAGCCACGTCATCAACTTTCAACCCTTTCTGCCTTCATTTGC
>NC_057796.1:15973047-15975614 GCF_018294505.1 Triticum aestivum
TTTTCACCCACATAGCATGTGAAAAAAAGTTGAGAGGGTTACGACAAAAACTGGATGCACTTCGTGTACAAAATGGATAGTCTCTTTCGAAGTATCAGGGTTTCGGACGTAAACTCATCTGTTACAAAGGCATTTCACTTTTTAAACTTATTAAACCTCCAGACTTTTTGCGCATTCAGTATGCACCATTCAAAGCCATGTCATCAGCTTTCAACCCTTTCTGCCTTCATTTGCATTTTCTCATGCATTTACTGATTTGTTTTGAGCTAAATGACCTTGAAATTGAAAAGCACTACAAATGAACACTGAAAAGGTTGAAACTTGGCATGGTATCATCATTTCACCCACATAGCATGTGCAAAAAAGTAGAGTGGGTTATGGCAAAAACTGGATGCACTTCGTGTACAAAATGGACAGTCTCTTTCGAAGTATCAGTGTCTCGGACGAAAACTCATCTGTTAGAAAGGCGTTTCATTTTTTTAAACTTATTACACCTCCAGACTTTTTGTGTATTCAGTATGCACCATTCAAAGCCATGTCATCATCTTTCAACCCTTTCTTCCTTCATTTGCAATTTTTCATGCATTTACTGATTTGTTTTGAGCTAAATCACCCTGAAATTGAAAAGCACTACAGATGAACTCTGAAAAGGTTGAAACTTGGCATGGTATCATCATTTCACTCACATAGCATGTGCAAAAAAGTAGAGAGGGTTACGGGAAAAACTAGATGCACTTCGTGTACAAAATGGACAATCTCTTTCGAAGTATCAGGGTTTCGGACGAAAACTCATCTGTTACAAAGGCATTTCATTTTTTTAACTTATTACAACTCCAGACTTTTTGTGTATTCAGTATGCACCATTCAAAGCCATGTCATCATCTTTCAACCCTTTCTTCCTTCATTTGCAATTTTTCATGCATTTACTTATTTGTTTTGAGCTAAATGACCCTGAAATTAAAAAGCAGTACAAATAAACTCTGATAAGGTTGAAACTTGGCATGGTATCATGTTTTCACCCACGTAGCATGTGAAAAAAAGTTGAGAGGGTTACGGCAAAAACTGGATGCACTTCGTGTACAAAATGGACAATCTCTTTCGAAGTATCAAGCTTTCGGACGAAAACTCATCTGTTACAAAGGCATTTCACTTTTTAAACATATTACAACTCCAGACTTTTTGCGCATTCAGTATGCACCATTCAAAGCCACGTCATCAACTTTCAACCCTTTCTGCCTTCATTTGCTATTTTTCATGCATTTACTTATTTGTTTTGAGCTAAATGACCCTGAAATTAAAAAGCAGTACAAATAAACTCTGATAAGGTTGAAACTTGGCATGGTATCATCTTTTCACCCACATAGCATGTGAAAAAAAGTTGAGAGGGTTACGGCAAAAACTGGATGCACTTCGTGTACAAAATGGACTATCTCTTTCGAAGTATCAAGGTTTCGGACGAAAACTCATCTGTTACAAAGGCATTTCACTTTTTAAACTTATTACAACTCCAGACTTTTTGCGCATTCAGTATGCACCATTCAAACCCACGTCATCAGCTTTCAACCCGTTCTTCCTTCATTTGCAATTTTTCATGCATTTACTTATTTGTTTTGAGCTAAATGACCCTGAAATTGAAAAGCCCTAGAGATGAACTCTGAAAAGGTTGAAACTTGGCATGGTATCATCATTTCACTCACATAGCATGTCCAAAAAAGTAGAGAGGGTTACGGGAAAAACTAGATGCACATCGTGTACAAAATGGACAATCTCTTTCGAAGTATCAGGGTCTCGGACGAAAACTCATCTGTTACAAAGGCATTTCATTTTTTAAACTTATTACAACTCCAGACTTTTTGCGCATTCAATATGCACCATTCAAAGCCATGTCATCATCTTTCAACCCTTTCTTCCTTCATTTGCAATTTTTCATGCATTTACTGATTTGTTTTGAGCTAAATGACCCTGAAATTGAAAAAGCACTAGAAATGAACTCTGAAAAGGTTGAAACTTGGCATGGTATCATCATTTCACTCACATAGCATTTGCAAAAAAGTAGAAAGGGTTACGGCAAAACCTAGATGCACTTCGTGTACAAAATGGACAAACTCTTTCGAAGTATCAAGGTTTCGGACGAAAACTCATCTGTTACAAAGTCATTTAATTATTTAAAACTTATTACAACTCCAGACTTTTTGTGCATTCAGTATGCACCATTCAAAGCCATGTCATCAACTTTCAACCCTTTCTGCCTTCATTTACTATTTTTAATGCATTTAATGATTTTTTTTGAGCCAAATGACCCTGAAATTGAAAAGCACTACAAAGGAACTCTCAAAAGGTTGAAACTTGGCATGGTATCATCATTTCACCCACATAGCATGTGCAAAAAAGCTGAGAGGGTTACGGCAAAAACTGGATGCACTTCGTATACAAAATGGACAGTCTCTTTCGAAGTATCAGGGTCTCGGACGAAAACTCATCTGTTAGAAAGGCATTTCATTTTTTTAAACTTATTACAACTCCAGACTTTTTGTGCATTCAGTATGCACCATTCGAAGCCATGTCAT
>NC_057796.1:15976200-15977571 GCF_018294505.1 Triticum aestivum
TCAACTTTCAACCCTTTCTGCCTTCATTTACTATTTTTCATGCATTTACTGATTTTTTGAGCTAAAGAACCCTGAAATTGAAATGCACTACAAATGAACTCCCAAAAGGTTGAAACTTGGCATGGTATCATATTTTCACCCACATAGCATGTGCAAAAAAGTAGAGTGGGTTATGGCAAAAACTGGATCCACTTCGTGTACAAAATGGACAGTCTCTTTCGAAGTATCAGGGTCTCGGACGAAAACTCATCTATTACGAAGGCATTTCATTTTTTAACTTATTACAACTCCAAACTTTTTGTGTATTCAGTATGCACCATTCAAAGCCATGTCATCATCTTTCAACCCTTTCTTCCTTCATTTGCAATTTTTCATGCATTGACTTATTTGTTTTGAGGTAAATGACCCTGAAATTAAAAAGCAGTACAAATAAACTCTGATAAGGTTCAAACTTGGCATGGTATCGTGTTTTCACCCACATAGCATGTGAAAAAAAGTTGAGAGGGTTACGGCAAAAACTGGATGCACTTCGTGTACAAAATGGACAATCTCTTTCGAAGTATCAAGGTTTCGGACGAAAACTCATCTGTTACAAAGGCATTTCACTTTTTAAACTTATTACAACTCCAGACTTTTTGTGCATTCAGTATGCACCATTCAAAGCCACGTCATCAGCTTTCAACCCTTTCTGCCTTCATTTGCTATTTTTAATGCATTTACTGATTTATTTTGAGCTAAATGACCCTGAAATTGAAAAGCACTACAAAGGAACTCTCAAAAGGTTGAAACTTGGCATGGTATCATCATTTCACCCACATAGCATGTGCAAAAAAGCATAGAGGGTTACGGCAAAAACTGGATGCACTTCGTATACAAAATGGACAGTCTCTTTCGAAGTATCAGGGTCTCGGACGAAAACTCATCTGTTACAAAGGCATTTAATTTTTTTGAACTTATTACAACTCCAGACTTTTTGTGTATTCAGTATGCACCATTCGAAGCCATGTCATCATCTTTCAACCGTTTCTTCCTTCATTTGCAATTTTTCATGCATTTACTGATTTGTTTTGAGCTAAATGACCCTGAAATTGAAAAGCACTACAGATGAACTCTGAAAAGGTTGAAACTTGGCATGGTATCATCATTTCACTCACATAGCATGTGCAAAAAAGTAGGGAGAGTTACGGGAAAAACTAGATGCACTTCGTGTACAAAATGGACAATCTCTTTCGAAGTATCAGGGTTTCGGACGAAAACTCATCTGTTACAAAGGCATTTCAATTTTTTAAACTTATTACAACTTCAGACTTTTTGTGCATTCAGTATGCACCATTCAAAGCCATGTCATCAACTTTCAACCCTTTCTGCCTT